>NC_056729.1:1501603571-1501688571 GCF_019279795.1 Protopterus annectens
CAGCAATAACAATGTTGGAAGTCCCAAGAGGTCAGTCATATAGAACAACTGAGGGGGACTTAGAGAGAAACCACTGAAATGCTTTACATCAATTCCCTGATAGCACAGTGTACTATGATGTCAACTGTAATAATTTTACCACACACAGCAGGAGTTTGAATCCCGGGAGTGGTAGTAAGTTGTTTGGATAATCAAACCCCACAACTGTACAGAGTTTGCAAGAATGTTCGGATAGAAAGCTGTATGCATAATTAGACCCAACAATTTTACAGACTTTGATAGAATGTTCAGATAGTATGCTGTACGCATAATCATAACCATCAACTCGACAGACTGTGGCAGAATGTTCAGGTAGTAAGCTGTATGCATAGTCATACCCCTCAACTGTTCTGATTTGTCCAGCATGTCCAGATAACGGGCCCAAGTCTGCTGCTCGGTAACCTGTTCCCCAGATAAATAAGTGTGATGATCCAAGAAATGCAGGCAGCTTATGCTGACATAAAATGGATAGTCAGACCTGAACATAAAAAGAAAATGCATATGGAAACAAACCTGTCATTGTAGCATCTCACCTAAAGTGTTTGACAGCTATTTCAAAATATGTCACATTAACACCTGCATCCTGTCAAGCCTTGACCAGAGTGTGTGCAATAATGGAGTGTTAGGTATGTGTATAACATCAACATGGAATCTGCGAGTATGTGTAGTATTTGTCAGGTAGTGTTAATAAAGATTTCTCCACAGCTATAACAGGTAAGAGGTGTAGACTGTAGGTACAACACATTTCACTCATATACTTGTCCACAAGCATGGAATCTGGGAGTATGCGTAGTATCTGTCAGGTAGTGTTAACAATGATTTTCCCTACAACTATAACAGGTAAGAGGTGTAGACTGTAGCTACAACACAGTTCACTCATATACTTATCTACAAGTATGGCATCTGGGAGTATGTGTAGAATTTGTCAGGTAGTGTTAACAATGATTAACTCAACAGCTATAACAGATAAGAGGTGTAGACTATACGTAATACAAAGTCCACGTATATACTAATCTACAAACATACCATTGTACAAAGTAAGGCCTTTGGGTAGTGTAATAATATATGCAAGGGAAAGATCACTGCAGTGACTAAGAAAGTTGTGAAAAGTAAAGGAATATATTATTTAATCGACCTCTCTCTCTCACACCCACCATATGTGCAACAATAACCCAATTACACACTTCCATGGGTACGTGTACACTCCATACTTTTGTTGGGACATATGTCCTAATGGTTTACAAATATTCACATTTGGTTCTACGCATGTGCCATGTTAAAATAGACCCATACTGGTGGCCTGTTGCCATCAATAAAACCTGCATGCTGTTGTAATGGCCACTGTTGTCCCATATATGCATGTGTTCTGCCCACTCTGCAACTGTTGTAAATCTTGAGTTAATGGGAATACCTATGCATGCTGTTATAACTAAACCTGAATGCTGTTGACTATTACTAACCCATATAATTCTTAAAACTACAACACCATAGCTCAAATGGGAAGGCCGGTCCCAGTGGACCCACCTGTCCCACCTCAGCTGGCCATGGCAATGGGCACCAGCAAATCTGGGGTCCAGCCTGGGACCTCCTCCTCCGTTGGCCCTGCACCACCTTTGGGTGGAACTGCTGCAGGGGATGGGACTCGGCCCCCCTGCCCAGGAGCAGGGGCAGAGAGGTACCTTTCACCCGCCGTCAGGTCCAGGTCATGGTGCACAGGGAGCTTGACAGGGAGTTTCGAGACCGACTACGCCAGCTTGAGGGCCGCATGGCACAACTAGAGAGGGAGCCTGCCCATCCTACCCAGCCCCCAGCAAAGCCACCCTTGGGGCCGTGAAGGTGCAGTGGTGACTGCCCATGAGTGGGGACATCAGTCCCACTGTTTCCATTTGGGGGCTCATGGGCTCGCGACTTCCAAACACCCATCCCTGTCAAAGGGGTTTACCCCCACATGTGTCATATACCACCCCTGTATGTGTCTTGTCTGTTAACCTACCCAGCCTACCTCCGCAAATATACCTACTACCCCTCCCCAACATCCCACTTTCACCTGAGGGAAAAAAAGGGCAATCTGTTCCCACAAAAAATTTTCACCCCATACATAGCTGTCCATTTCGCACACATGTCCACTGGACACATGTAATCCGGTCTAAATGGCATCACAACAAATTATTGTTGTCCTCACTCCCTCCCAGGGGTTTGAGTGTCCAAATCTATCTCCAAATTCAGTGTATAAGCACAGCTATTGCTGTAGAAGAAATGGGCAGCTATGGACCTTTTCTACACCCTTCCTGCACATCCCTGGCTATTTTCCCCTACTGTCTTTCCCTCTTTGTGCCCCTTTTTCACCATTTTCCTATCAACCCCTTTTTCTTTTCTTTTAAAGAAATTAGCGCTGGGGTAAGTGAGAGTAAGCACTTTTAAGGAGCAGTAAGCGGGTTTAAGCCTGTTTGCACAGGGGTAAGCAATGCCTACACAGGTTAAGCAATTTAGAAGCTAACTGAGTATAAGAAACTGTAACTGGAAGTTAGCAGTTCTTAGCTCCGCACAAACCCATACAAAACCGTCTTACAGCTGCTTTAAAGTGCCTTAATCACTCTGTATCCAATGGCCAGTGTTCTGCCCAGCAACAAAATAAACAGACTCTGCAAGGCGCGATCCCAGGACCCTGCACACCATACAACAAGTGATTTACTACTAAGCCATGCTAAATATACATAAATATGATGTTTTCAGAAACATATCATCCAGCCCAGTCATGCAACAGTACAGAGAATGTATACCAGCATCTAGATGTATGTGTGTGTAAATATATTAATATCTAAATAGTACAACATATTTATATATGTAAATATATATATATATATATATATATATATATATATATATATATATATATATATATATATATATATATATATATATATATATATATATATATATATACATATTTAGAAATATATACATATATATATATATATATATATATATATATATATATATATATATATATATATAAATATATATGAACATATATACATGCAAATGCCTACATCTATACATATATATATCAACACTTATATGTTTACCTATAAACAGCAAGTTATGTATATGTACGCAGATCTATATCTCTGTAGGTATATACAGACATAGTTATAAATATGTAAGCAAATATATATATAGGCATATATGGCCATACATCTGTAGATAGCAATGATAGATTAACAGAAACATATATGTCCACATGCACTGTTAATGGGGTTGAGAGGACCCAACCAATATACATCTTGTATGAATTGGCACCCCCCCTCAGCCAAACCCATCTGCCCTGCAATACACTACCAAGTGTTGCAGATCCCATAACCAGTACCGGACATGACATGGGTACATGATGTTAACAGTACTACATCCCACCTGTATTATGTCAGGCTGGTATTCATAACATATCATGCAGTACAGTCTGGCTCACATAGGATATGTAAAACGTGGAAACTTTCAACATCCCCAGGATACATATACACAGTCACACATATGCAGATACAGATATACACACACACACACACACACACACACACACACACACACACACATATATATATATATATATATATATATATACATATAGATATACATGTGGCTACACATACACATGCAGAGATACAGTAAGATACTTATGTAGTAGGCACACACAATATGGTACACCCTCTATGCCTACAGTTAACACCCTAACAACTGGGCACTGGATGACTCACTCATACAAATGACATTCGTTGCCTGCAACATGTACCCACAGAGCGATCATAGGATAAACACTACACACAGGTTTGCAGAAATGAAATACCTTTATTTGTGTATTAATACAGAAGTACATGCCATGTCATATAGCTGTTCAGACACTGACATCCATATCAACAGAGTAATGCAACTGTGAAACAGTTATACTAATACAGTAGTCTGGAAAGGTCCACAACTGTTGCTGTCCAGGCCAAGCCCTTCAAATCGTACATTAGTAAACACAGACTGGGCCAAAGAATACCACACAATCAACAATAAGTGATGCAGGTGTATAGTCCAGCAGCCTTTGTCTACACTCTGTACACAATCGCTAGGTGGTAAAGACTTCAGTTGACCAAATGGGATGTAACTGTTACATAACACGGCATAACTGACACCATCACAGGCACACTGGCAAACAGAACAGTCTGTATGGCAGGAGGCAGTAGGCCTGCAGTAACCCACTTTATGTATGTAATGTCAAGATAGGTGACATGTATGGTACTGTACATCCAGGTACCTTACTGCAACTCACCTCTGATACCTCCACATGTTGTAACAGCCTAGGTTATGTATGGTGCATTCCCACCCTAGACTCAATAATACAGGGCCATATACCACTGTTACATACACTGGCCTCTGGAGTGCATATGGGCACACATATATTGTGTAGGTGAAGCCCACACATATATGTCCCCAGCCCCACTGTATGTGTGGGGGATACAACAGCAGTGGACTGCTGGCAGGCATGGCAGCATGATATACGTATATGTGCATATGTAGCGCTATCTGTATATGTATATATCTGGGTGTGTATATGCATATCTATGTACATATACACACCCATCTATATATGTCGATATGTACATGTGTAATTATCTATATAGATATCTGGATAATCATATGCGCATATATATTTACCATATGATGATACCTTACTTTCCTCTCTTAAATCACTGTAGCCCACTCTATCCAACTACACCCCTGTCCCCTGTACTTACCTGTTGCAATCCTCACTCCACTGATAGGTTTCTGATCTTCCATTGCCTTCCTTGGCTGAACCCGCTCCGTTCGCCCTACGGGCTCACTCCGCTCCCCTACCCTGCCCCCAAATCTCACCCGCCCCCAGCACCTCTACCTTTATCCTCTACAAACCACACCCACCACTCAAATTATCCAATCAAGCTCTCTCTTCCTGGAACCACCCATTCCCTTACCCCACCCACTCTCACCTCTAATCACTTCACTAACAAACACCCCAAAACCACCACCACAACAAACAATACTCTGCTCCCCACTACTTTCTTTAATTTTATAATCCTTGCCTGCTCCAAAACAAATATTATCACTCTTTCATTTTCAAACAGCTTAGTAACTACATAACAACTCTTAACAACCTCATTACATTATGCTTGAAAAACCTATATACATCTCCTTTCTACTACTATCACTCCTACTGAGTTCCTATATCTTCCACCTTACCCATCCCAATATTATCTATTATTCCCAATCCTTCCACACAACTAACCATCTGAACATACCTCTCCAACACTCACACACCCCAATTTAGCCACACCTTTATCCTATAAATACCCATCTACTTTTTCAATATAAACTTCTTACCTCACATAGATATTTCACTCCCATAATTACTAGAAAGTCTTCCAGTATCATAATCGAGTCCAATGTATACTCTAAACTCTCAAGTTACCTCCCTAACTTCACCCTATACACAATTACCAGTCTACAATCAGGAGATATCCATCCTAACCCAGGTCCCCCCTCCTCAAAAACTACTAACAAGTCCATATTATTTACTGCTCTAAACTCCCAAAGCATAGGCAACAAAATTCCAAACCTGCATGCCTGGCTCACACACAACAAACCTGACATCCTATCCATCTCTGAGACATGGTTAAAACCCCACATAAAAGACTCTGAAATAATCCCACCCAACTATTCTATTATTAGAAAAGACAGATCTCATAAAAAAGGGGGTGGTATAGCTCTACTATACTCATCCTCAATATCAGTTACTCCCTATAATAAACCCACTCCCCACTTTAACAATGCTGAATTACTACTAACACCACTACAAATCAACAAGCTCAAGCATATATGTATGGCCTCCATCTACATCCCTCCTGGTGATAATATTTCTACACTTGAAGACATCCTCTTCTGGCTCTCCACTAACATCAGCAACAAAACTATAATCCTTGTAGACATGAATATAAATTGGGCCTCCATTCAGTCTCCCTCAAACCCACTTAACATTAACCTCTACAAATTCTCTCAGCTCATCAATTCTACAACCCACCCCTCAAAACACCTGCCCAATGGCAGTATCCTTGACTGGATCCTAGTCTCTCACCCCCACTACTTCTCTAACAGTGGTACTCTTCCTGATCCTCTTAGTGATCACTTACCCACATTTACACACCGTCTCCCTTTACCCCTTCATCATACCCATAACTTCATTACTACTCGCAACCTAAAAAACTTTAACCCTACAGCTTTCATTAACTCTCTAAAGGCAATAAATTGGAATACTCTAAAAACACTTCCTCTAGATAATGCAGTCACCCATTTCAACACTACCTTCTTAAACCTCTTAAACCATCATGCTCCCCTAAGAACAAAAAGAATAAAAACCAAAACTGCCCCATGGCTTACAAAAAATACACTTGCTACAATGCGGCAAAGAGACAAACTCTGGACCCCCTACCATAAAAATACCCCCCCCCCCATCTACAACAAATACAAAACACTTCGAAATAAAGTAAAGAAACTCATCACCACTGACAGACAAAACTACTTCTCCTTACTCCAAAACAATAATAAAACAAGCCCTCAAAAATTCTGGAAAAGTATCTCCACTCTCCTTAATACCAGTAAACCAGACACCCCCACTCCCGATCCAAACGCTCTCGACATAGACCTGGCTACTCAATTTAACTCCTTCTTCATCGATTCTATTTCCAAACTAACCTCGTCTTTCTCCGACATCTCCACTCCCTCTAAACCAGCCCCACCCTCATCTTCTTACCTTCCACCTTCAAACACTAGTTCACTACCTATCCCATCTTCCAATTATACAGCCATCACCACCCACTCCACTCTCCCTCCCTCCTCATCTCTCCCACCTCCAAATATCCCCTCACCCCACTCTCCACATTTCTCACTAAAACTCATACCAACTTCTACCATAAAAAAACTCCTTCTAAAACTGAAGTCTGGTTCAAATGCTTCCGATAATATTCCTTCACAATTCCTTGAAGCCATTGCCTACCCCATTAGTATTTTAATCAACCGCTCTATCCAATAAAGCACAGTTCCCCATATCTGGAAAAAGGCCTTTATCATACCTTTACATAAAGGAGGTAACAATAACAATGTCTCCAACTTTCGTCCCATCGCTATCCTGTCTCCCATCTCCAAACTCCTTGAAATGTGTATCCAACTACAACTCCTACCATACCTCATTGATAACAACCTACTTACTCCCACACAAAATGGCTTCAGACCAGGCCACAGTACTATGAAAGCCCTCCTCTCCTTCCTGGAAACAGTAAATAAAGCCCGAGACTCTGGTCATATTGTTTCTACCCTTCTACTGGATCTTTCTAAGGCCTTTGACACCATCTCCCATAACCTTCTTCTAGCTAAACTCTCTAAGCTTAACCTATCTTTTTCCTCTCTGAACTGGTTCTCCAGTTACTTATCCAACAGACATCAAGCAGTAAAATGGAAAAAGGCCACCTCCTCATTCCTTAATACCCCAACTGGTGTTCCACAAGGTTTAATATTAGGCCTCCTCCTCTTCAACATCTTTATTAATGACTTCCGCAACTCCATCCCATTCTCAAACATCATTCAATATGCAGACGACTCAACTATTATTTGCTCTGCCACTTCAGCCTCTTTACTTTTAAAGCTAACTCAAGACGCTTTTTCAACCACTGAACAATGGATGAAAAATAATCACTTAGCACTCAATGCTTCTAAAATCAAATTAATGGTTTTCACTCCCACAAAAGTCACCCCCTCTCAACACAAACACTTTCTGTATTTCTAGTCAAAACAACACAACTCTGGAACTGGTATCAGAGACCAAGCTACTTGGTGTCCAAATTGACAATCAGCTCAAATTTAATTCCCACATACAACTAAACATAAAAAAAACCCCATCAGAAATTTGGTATGCTCTACCGTCAATACCATTATCTTACACCCTCCACTAAACTCACCCTCTCTACATCCTTTCTCATCCCCTCCCTTCTCTGTGGATCTCCACTCCTAACTCATCTACAATCATCTATGAAAAATCAACTCTCATGTTGTTACAACAAAATCGCCAAGTTCACCACTAGCCAGAGGTCCTCTACTCACCATTGTTCCTCTCTCCACAAACTAAATTGGCTAGAACTACCCAACCACCTTATCTATACCCAACTCACTCTGGCCCACAAGCTTATTTTCAACTCCTCAATCTGTCCCTCCCTCTCCTATGCCTTTAAAATGCATCTACCCAACAGAGTACTAAGGTCTAACAACCAAAATATTCTTGAAATAGACAAACCAGCTCATCCACCAGGCAAATACCTTCTATCCTTTAGTCTGGCATGACTCTGGAACTCCCTACCATCACCCATTCATGTTACCCCTACTAACTCTACCTTCAAAAAAACTCTTCATTCATACCTAGCCTCCCAATGGGAATGCTCTAGCTGCCACCCTACATAACTTGCACTGCTAACCTGCTTTCTCTCATAACTATATAGCTTACACTTTAAACTTCCATTTCTGCTCCTTTTTGTCAATAAATAAATACAACAAATTTGTTGATCTATCCCCATCAACCTGTTTGCTAATGTAGCCCATCACTAGTAGGAAAAGCAGTGGGCACATAAATGAACCCTGATGCACACCCAATCCCACAGGGAACCCCTTAGCTAGACTGAACACTGTTCATACTTCAGTAATTGGGTCCCCTGTACATAGTTTGCACTAATCTTAGCTTCTATTTTTTGGACTTCAAACCACCACAGGACTGCCCAAATCATCTCCTTGGGACCTTGTCATATGATTTCTTCAAATGTAAGAACAGTCACTTGGACTCTTCTCATCTCTAGATTCCTCTCAACTATCTGTCTCACTGCAAACTTTGGGTAAGTTGTGATACATCCTGATCTGAGTCCCAACTGCTCATCTCCCGTCCTACTTCTACCTACTCTGTGTACTCATTTATCAATCATATGAAAGTTGTTGCAGTGCGTCCATGAATATCAACATACTAACCATACATGGTTTTGGCAGGAATAAATCCATGTGTAAACAACTACTCTAGATTTACAATGATGACACTTTTTTATCGCAGAAATTGTCTCTGTTAAATTAAATATTTTATCTATAATTAGTATAACCAAAACTTTTATTGTCATTTTTTGCTTTAGAAACTGTATGTTTAAATGCAATGTTTCTACTAGTACTTTTGTATATACTGTAACAAAAGCTTGATTGTAATTTTGTTTGTAATTATTGTTTTGTTTTTGGAGCTTTTCTCCCCAGGACTCCATTGAAAATGGGTTCTTCTAGGCCCAATGGACTATCCTGGTAAACCAACTGAAAATAAATAAATAACTAAATAAATAAATATGTCCTGAACATGGGGTGTAGCCCTACCTTAGCCCCTATATTCTCACCTTCGTAGTGCAAGAGGATGTCAGGCATATATAGCAGGTATATTATCAGACTATTGCTACTGTAATAGGGATTGTCTTCACAGACATGGTGTGTGTGGAAGTTCACATCTGCTTTTCACGTGTGCACCATTGGCTACTGACAGACATCCTAAGGATATCATAGTACTGTACCGCTGCAAGCACATAATGCTCCTGTGGACTACAGCAGAGATATTGGCCAATAGATGTGGACATTCTGACACACTCTGCACAGTCCAGAGGTATACACTGAACCCCTTAGTGCAGAACATGTGGACCAAGCCTGACAATATGGATGTTAGCAGCCATGTAGATGGGTATAACTCATAACGACTAGTATACATTCGCCCCCATAGGTTATGCATTCATACACCTCTGTCTGTCCTGACACATAATAACTGCTGGTACGGGGTGCCATGGTCACATACTACCCACTAGATATTGACATACATATGTACAGCATCCCACTGCTCTGTCTGACATACATGATTGTTAAGGGAGGCCCAGCAGCAGTACATCTGGAAAGTATCTGGACATGACACCTCGCGGGGTAAGTACACTAAGCTGCTAGGCATGTGACAAAGCAGTGCGCAGGCTACAGGCAGACTGGCTCAACATTGGCCTACATCTCCTATGGAGGAATACACATGTACCTGCATATATAGCAGGCATGTCACAGCACAGGATAAGATACACCTGTGTGAAAGTGCATAACCACAACCAAGGTGAACACTGCCACAGCCACATATGGTAAGCTAGCAAAATAATACAGTATATGGACTATCTGCTCAACACCATCCTCATATGTGCCACTCACAAACTGACCCTACATATACTGGGCCACTACACAGTGTGGTCTGATGCCCATCAGTGGTATGAAACATGTGTGTGTATGGCCCTACAAACATGTAAGCCAGTATGGTAGCATACAGTGGAGCAGCATGTAACATCAGATAGGACAGGACCTTGGATGATGACATCTACCATGGTCTGTACACAGGCCAAGGTACATATTAACAATACACACACTGTCGACATTTACCATAAGTACACAGACCTCAGTACTGTAAAAAACAACCACAGAATGTCCAGGTCATGTCATCAAATATAACCCCTACTGTACATAATATGTGCAGCAGTCTGATATCTCACTGGCTTATCAGATATGATGACACTAATGATGGTGTACAGCACATATGCATCTCTTAATGCACGACATATGTACAAAGGTTGACAGAGTTGTGGCTGGAAGCACATACACAGGGCCATTATTGACATGTTGCTGTGACAACCTCATACATTTACTGTTGTAACAGGGCTTGTTGCAACATATGTCCTATGAGGGATATGAGGTCAGTAACTGTCACGGCTTTCACCATCTACAGACTGCAATCCTCACACTACCTTCTGCAGTTCACAGACACATGCTCTGTGGGTAACACATGAAACCCAAAGGCACAACACACTGCTCAGTCTGCAGATGACACTACAGATGGGGATTCCTCATAAACATAGAACTGACATGGCAGGTATTAAAAGATGTAGGATAGCCATATCCACACACACACTGTTAAACCAACATTACACCAAATGCAGTATATCAGCAATTACAGTCTGTAGTCAGGTCAGGCACATCCCCCTCCTGTGTGTTGCACTGTTTCCACAGTGTATGTTGTTAGAGGTAAATCCCCAATCCATCTGAGATGCTGTTTGCCAAACAACAGCTCTAGTTGCTGCTCACAGTGATGATGTTCCTAGATATTGGAGTGTGTTTCCATGCAATTGGCTATGGGAATGTTACCACAACTGTTCCACATGCAATCAGCTAGAGGAGGGCTGCAATGTGTGCAGAGGCCATCAGCTGATCATGAGCATCACTTAAAATGCACATGCTGCTGGCTAACAAAAGCAGGTGTAGGTCTCCACATCCACCAGTGAGGGAGTGAGAGAGGCAGAGGCATTGACAAATCAGGGAGGGGTGGAATTGTAAAACCTAACCATGTTTGTGTCACAAACCTACCAGCACAGGGTATCAACCCCCTGATGACTATGTAGTGCTATTACAGTCCTATGCAGTTATTGGATGCACCACATAAGTTACCTGCTGTGGAGTCTGAAGTACATATATGTGATGGTGAGTGACATCTGCAATAGGGATATGGTAGCTGTATGGTAGGTGAAGTACATGTGCCTGTCCACATGAACAGGTGCCAGTGTCAACACAGCCACACTCTCAAAGGGATGCACACACATTGGTACACTTGGCAGGGCCAGGGATACAGCTCATCACTAGTGAGATTGCCACAACACATTACTGTGCAGGTATTGCATGCACCACACGGGTCATACCGAGGTTATATGGGCAAAAGGTATGGGGAGGTGTCTGGCATCAGATAGCATGCTTCAGTATGCCACTGGGGGGTGTAGTGAGTGTGGATGTGATCATATGCATCAACAACACACACACAAACACACAGGGTGCCAGTACTGACATGCATGGGTGCATTTATGCATGGTATATGGTGGTCGACTGTGCCAGATGGCGATACAAGGCTAGGTGATAGGTATACTTTGGCATCAGGTTACATGACAATGGTCTGCATTGTGGTTCAGGGCTGTGGTGTCTGCATTTTCCCACACAGGTGGGTATTGTATCCACCATCCAGTCACCTGGGTGACTATTGTGTGTGGCCAATGCTGTGCATCGCTTGGCATGTATGTGTTCCTTAGTCCATGACATGGACAGTGTCTGGGATGTGCACACCTCCCACATGCATGTACAGTGACATGTGGAACTGTACCTAGGGTGTCATGCCCATGTTGTGTGCATAGATTATCATCAGATGTGCCAGTCTTGGCCACCTGTGGCAGGAACTGGTAATGGAAAGCAGGTTACCCCTACACCTACATTGATAGCATGCTAATGACATTCACTGGTGTCAGTAGCATCTGGGCATGTTTTCAGGCATTGCAGGTCCTTTGTGGGTCACATGTGATGGCACCACAGGTGTTGCAGGTGTCCAGTGGGGAACATGGGAAGGTGCACTGTCTGCATGTATGTGCCTATTGGACAGAGTGCCATGCCCTCTGTAGGCCACTGCGTTCACTCCATAGTTACTATTAGTCACCAATATGCAGTGCACTACACACATATTGGCTGTTGCCACAGCATGTGTATGTGTGTGTGAGACATGGGTTGATAGTGTGCTCTGGGTACTACTGGGGTTGCTTACTGTGATTGCCTGGCCTTGATGTCTCATGTAGGGGTATAGATTGGCACCCCAGCCTCTTGGCTATTTCACATCTGTTATCCCTGTACAGTGGACATTGTGATATATACTAGGGCCACAATATAAGAAATTTGCAAAACCAGCTCCACATTGGGCCCAGGTGTCACACACTCACACCCACATCCACACAGGATACAAGTTACAAACACACTCCTGTCATTTCTGTGAGTAGAACCCCTACCTAACTAGTTTATTACACTACAGCACTACACAGTTATAGTACATACCACGGAGATTACTAGAATACTTCTTCCCCAAAGGTGTATATCACACTGGCTGACATCAGCAGGATTGCCAATGCAGGGCATTTGAAATGTACTGAGTGTGACTAGCTTCTAATTCATTGTTCCCTACACAGACATTGAAACACACACAAAACATCCAGAACTGCCATGGGTGGAAATAGAACCCTACAAGAGTTCTAAATCACACTACAGCAGTCCACGGTTATGGCACCCGCTACGGAGATTACTTGGTAACAACCTTCCCAGAGGTGTTTTTCTGGGTGGATGACATCAGCAGCCTTGCCAAAGTTAAGCATTTGACTTGTAGGGAGTGTGACTACCCTGAAAAGCATTGCTCCCTACACAGGCAGAGTCAGACAAACACACAGTCACACACACACTTTCCATATCTGGGATTAGAACACCTACCTAACTACTTTATCACACTACAGCCGTATGCAGTTATAGGATGTGCTACAGAGATTACGGGCCTACACCCTTCCCAGAGGTGTAGTTCTAAGTGGATGACATCAGCAGCCTTACCAAAGAGGAACATTTAAATTGTAGGGGGTGTGACTACCCTACCAAAGGATGTAGATAACAGACAACCAAAGATAGTACCTGAGATTCTAAATCAAGGTCAGAACAGTGATTAACCCTTTACCACAGTGTAAACAGGCATATCAGAGAGGGATAAACACAAAGCAGGGTCATACAGTCAGACTATAGTTATTTACAAAAATGTCTGTTAAAGGTAAATAAATAAATTCCATCTATGCAACTAATTGAACCTTTATGCCTTATGGTTCATAGGAGGACTACTTAAACCAATTAAGTAACAGTAGTTATAACAACACCAGGAAGTTACAGTTGTTAGAAGAATTAGGCAAAAACAACATAGGTTAGCATTTGTATAAACCAGCAAGGTTGACTAATAAGCAATTACAAACACTATTACCTTGCTGTAGTGATGTTTAAACAGGGGTCTAAGATCCCAAAACGTAATGCAAATGCATTGACATGAGACTATTTTAAGCAGTGCAGAAGCCAACACAGGACGGTGATCTTAGAAAGCAGTATCCAAAGAATAGCTATTAGTGGATACTTGTACTACTATTAATTACAATACAAACATTTATAAGGATTCCGAGACTATTCACCTTTGGTAATACTGCTGCCTCATATTATCAGGCCACTAACACTTACACTGTGAATGTAGGAGGCAATAAGGGTGCTAGAAATATTTAGTGATATTATCCAATAAGCGTGAAAGAAACAGTGTAAAATATTTTATCAGCTTCGATTCGTTAGTATAAAGTATTATATACTAATATCACTATACTAATATACTAATATTATTCATTCTTCAGCATTGTTTGGTTTGCCTCCCTGGGTTGTGCTGCTGCCTGTCTAATTGAATTGGTGTTCCTTGTGGTTTCCTTGTGGATCAGGAGTTATTAATGGCTCCTAGCTTGCAGTCATCTGTGAACTTGTTCAGCCAGAGTCCCTTTGTGTTGGCCTGGACTTCTGAGATGTAGATGCCAAACAGGCGCAGACCCAGGACCAATCTCTGTAGGACTTCACTCATGACTGGTTGGCTACTTTCACACTGTGTGTTCTATCTGTGAGCCAATTTGCAATCCACCTAGTGATATGGGGGTTGATGCCTAGTTTGGTGAGTTTATCAATAATTCCAGAGTGGGGAATTGTATCAAAGGCCTTGGCCAGACTGAGATAGGCTGTATGCATTGCCTTACCTTCATCTGAGAGCCCTGGTGACTGACGCAAAGAAGTCAACCTGGTTAAGCAGGCTTGATCTCCCTTTCACAAAGCCAAATTGCGTGGGGTCTAGAGTTTGAAGAGTTCCTATATCTTTGTTAATCAGGTGCATGATAATGCTCTCCATAGCTTTACATATCAGACTCATTAGGCTAATGGGGGCGATAGTTCCCGGGGTCTGCAGTTACTCCCCTTTTATGGAGAGGGATGACTGTAGCAGGATGCCATTTGGTAGGGACAAAGCCTGAGGTGAGGCTGTGACTGAACAGGGCACACAGATGTGCTGCCAGTTCACTTTGTACTTCATGTAGAACATAGCCAGGGATATTATTGGGTCCCATGGAAGCTGTATTCTTGGCCTTGGACAATACAGCTTTAACCTGTGCTACAGTAATAGTGGGTGCCTGACATTCTTCAGGTATTGTGATTGGTCCTTTGGGGGGAGAGAGGGGAAAAGTTGGCACTGAATCTGTCAGCCAGTATGTTGGCAATATCTGTTGTCTCAGTATAGGAGGTACTATTGTGCAATAACTCAGAGCAAATCTGGGTATTGCAGAGGAGGTTCATGATATAGCTATAGAAGGCTTTGTGATTGTTTTTAGTGTCTGCCTCAATTCTGCCTTCATAACTGGCTTTAGAGGATTTGATGAGGGATCTCAACTTTTTGTTGAGGCTAATAAGGGAGTTGTTCCAATCTTGGCACTTCATCTTTTTCTGCACAAGTTTCTTCCTCCTGTTGTAGAGTTTATTAATAGGTTCATAGGTTCATATGTAGGTACTAGGCTATCTGCCCGAGGCCATTTATAAACCTAGCCAGAGTGTGTCAGCTTTTGCCGCCCCATTGATTAATTAACTGAGCCTCTGTCAAGAAGAGCCAATGAAGTGATCCCAGGGGTGTATTTTCTGTTACCCATCCACTCGTCAAGGTTTCTCTTGAAGAGTGTTAGTGAGGGGCTCTGCCTAATGTAGTTAGGAATTTTGTTCCAAAGCATGGGGAGTCTCTGTGACAGGAATCTATCCCTCCAGCATGTTCTATTTATTGTTGTGGTGAGGTTTAGCTCACTAGAGCGAGTGGCTTACAGTGACTTGGATTTCTTTAGGTGGAGCATGTCCATCAATTCTGGCTTTGTAAGTCAGGCAGAGATCACCTCTGAGTAAGCAATATGCCACTGAGTACAGCTGGAGTTTTTTCAGTCAGGCTGCAAAGGACATATGTTTGAGGCCAGTAATCCTCTTGGTGAGGTACTTTTGTGGTCTTTCCAGCTGTTGGAAGTGTCTTGTGAGGTACATCCCAAATAGGGCATTGTACTCAATGATGGGTCTGATGAGTGACGAGTAGAGCGGCGCTATAGCCTCTTTATTTCTAGATGCGAACCCTTTAGGAATTAGATGGGCT
Source organism: Protopterus annectens (assembly GCF_019279795.1). Lineage (NCBI taxonomy): Eukaryota > Metazoa > Chordata > Ceratodontiformes > Protopteridae > Protopterus > Protopterus annectens. The sequence continues at coordinate 1,501,619,794 of NC_056729.1, forward strand.
ACATAGAAGGATTTCCTAACTACTTTGGCAATATGATTTTCAAAGAAGAGATTACTATCTACCTGGGTCCCCAGATCTTTTATTACTTCTTCTGTTTTAAGGAGGCTACCACCTATGTGGTAATTCATGGGTGTTTTGTTTTTCCCAAATGGGATGACTATGCATTTTTTGGCATTTAGCTTGAGACCATGACTTTGACACCAGGTGGCCATCTCAGTAAGGCCTTTTTGGAGAATGTCCGTGTCAGCCGGAGAGTCAATTATGGCTCCCAGTTTGCAGTCATCACTGAACTTGGTTAGCCATAGTCCTCCTGTGTTTGCCTGTACTTCTGAGAAGTATATGCCGAACAGTAGGGGTCCCATGACCGAGCCTAGTGGGACACCAATTGTGACTGGTTTAGAGTCAGACCTGGAGCCCACTATTCTTACCATGTGAGTTCTGTCTGTAAGCCAGTTGGCAACCCATCTCGTGACATAGGGGTTTGTGTTCAGGCTGGTGAGTTTTTCTATAATTCCCGAGTGGGGAATGGCATCAAAAGCCTTGGCGAGGTCAAGGTAGGCTGTGTGAACTACCTTCCCCTCATCTATGGCCTTGGTAACTGTCTTGAAAAAGTCAACAAGGTTTAGTAGGCATGATCTACTCTTAACAAACCTGAACTGAGTCGGGTCAAGTGTTTGGAGGTTCCCAGTGTCTTTGTTAATGTGTTCCATGATGATGCGCTCCATAGCTTTACAGACCAGGGTAGTCAGGCTTATGGGGCGATAGTTACCAGGGTCAGTTGTGGCCTCTCCTTTGTGGAGCAGAATAACCATTGCTGTGCGCCATTCTATGGGCATGTAGCCTGTGGAGAGGCTGAGGATGAACAGTGTGTTTAGGTGGGGGGTTAGTTCGTTCTGTAGTTCATGCAAGACACAGCCTGGGACACCATCTGGCCCCATTGATGCTGTGCTTATGGCTTTTGAAAGGGCTGTTTTCACCTGTGCATCTGTGATTTCTGGGACACTACACTTTTTTGGTATTGTTGTGGGCCCTTTTGGGGGTGAGAGGGGGGTGAAGTTTGCACTGAATCTATCTGCCAGGATGTTGGCAATATCAGTGGGTTCAGTATATTTTGTGCTATTTTGTAGTAGCTCAGAGCATATCTGCGAGTTGCCACTTAGATTCTTGACATAGCTAAAGAAGGCTTTGTGGTTATCTTTCGAATTCTTGGCTATTTTTCTTTCGAAGTTAGCTTTGGAGGATTTTATGAGGGACCTTAGTTTCTTACTGATACTGAGCAGGGATGTCTTTCCTTCTTGGGATTTGCTTTTTTTCTGAACTAGTTTCCTCCTTCTATTGTATAGCCTGTTTATGGCAGGGGTCCAGTAGGCTGGTTTCCTTCTTTTAGGGGAGTGAGTCTTGGTTTTGCTAGGGATGACATGATCCATGCATCCTTGTAGGTGCTCATAGAGTGCATTTGTAAAGGTTCCTGCATCTTGGACTGTTATCCTTTAGCATGGGGGCTGTGAAACTTACCACCTCTGTCTTAAGTAAGGTGAAGTTTGCTATAGAAAAGTTTTTCACTGTGGTTTTCTTAGTTGGAGGTGGTGGTGTGGTGTGGATATCCAGAGTGATTAGTTTATGGTCTTATCTAACCAGTGACGGGTTAACCTCAGGTGTGAAACACCTGTTGCCCATGTTGGTGATGACCAGGTCCAATATGTTTTCACCTCTGGTAGGGGAGTTTACCAGCTGATCCATGGCATTTGAGTTGATAAATTCCAGGAAGCGCTGTACCTGGGAATTTGTACTTGAGTAGTTTTCCCAGTCAATGGTAGGGTAATTGAAATTGCCCAATATCAGGGTGTTCGGTGGGACCTTCATGTTTTCCAGTGTCTCCAGAAAGGCAGAGTGGTGGTCCTGGGTCATGGGGGGGTGATCTGTAGCAGGCCAAAATTTGCATTGCAGATTTGCCTGATGTTAGTTGCACATGGATGATCTCAGAGATATCATGCTGCACCACTAACCTGGAGGTGTAGGTATCCTTGATGAATATTGATACACCCCCTCCTTTTGTGTTTCGATCCATGTTCTGTGGCCGAAATGTGTGGTATGAGTTGTAGCCTGGTAGTGCTGGGGTGCTCTGTGGAGCCTTGAACCAAGTTTCAGTTACTGCACAGATGTCGACGTTCTCCATACTGATGAGTGCTTTGAGCATGTGCATTTTGAGATTTAAACTCCTGGCATTGAGTAGCATAACCCTCATTTTTTTATTTGTGCTGTTTACGAAGGTGGGTTTGACTTTTGAACCTTGCCTAAAAAAGGAACTATGGGCAGGGGACCACCAGATTGTCCCCTTTTTTGGAGGAGATTGTCTTGGTTCTGTTGGGTATGGCTAGTTCCATACATTTATGTACATGTTCGTACACTGCACTGGTGTATGATTCATAAGTCGTGCTACTCTTTTCCATTGGCATGGCTGCCTTGAAGTTAGCCACCTCTGTTTTTAGGAGTTCAATGCTGGTATATATTGTGGAATTACAAATGTTTTATTTTTATCATTTTTTTTTTTTTTTTTTTTGGTGGGGTGCTTTATACTTGTGTATAGTGTTTGTGTATTCCTGCAGAGCAGTAACTTCATTTCTATTAATGATGCCTACATACATTCATACTTGTTTTGTTGATAGATTATTTCTGTTTCTGAAACATGTATTTATTTTCTTTCCTGTGCTTTTACATCATATACAGGTATATGGCTGCAAAGAAATCTGGGCCAAGTATACTGGCATTCTCAAATGCTGACACTGAGGTGATAGGCTAGAGCAGGCACTCCATAAATATGAATCATGTATATTAGAGAAAGTCTTAGCTGAAAAGCCCTTCTCTGACTGTATCTAGTGGCAAGGGGTCATTCATTTTAATGTTGTGGGTGGCCATGGATGTGAGCACAGCCACATTAAACATTAGACTAGTGACAGGATCACAAAGGCCAAAAAAGAGCCAGTGCTATAGCATAGGAATGAAGGGCTACCTGTGGTGGTCCTGCTACCAGACCACCATTCACTGAGATGGAGGAGTTCCTGTTCACTGCCAAGGATCTGTGCAGCTCATTAGGGGTTTCCAGTGTAGTACCTGACATTGGTGCTGAGTTAGAGTATGACCAAAGGATATCTAATGATGAAGCATCAGAAATGCTGTTAGCTATCTTTTCTATATATACAGCAAGAGGATAGGGAAGACAGACAGAAAGAGTGAGATAAGAAAAGCGTGGAGAGAGGGAAAGGGGAGAGAGACTGGATATAGATATAAAAGTGTATATATCTGTATTACTTTAGAGAAGTATTTCAGGTTTGTGTTTATTGTGTCACCCCATTATTATGCTTAGCATCCCTTCTTCCATCCCTATTTTATTTGTCTAGGGACATCTGGTACTGAGGTTTCATGACCACTTGCAAATAATCTGGCCATTATTTATTTTTTTTTTAGTATTAACACGTGGAATGTCTGTTGAAGTTGTCCTTTATTCATTTTTAAAATGTACTTGCATCTATTACTGCTTAATTCAGGGTAAAATTGTATAAGTGTGATAATTTATTCTCATATTTCTCTTTTTGTTATGATTTATTCATTTAATCAAACAACACTGTTGAACTGCTACTGCCTGGTGTTGGGGTATTGGTAAACTCTGATTATGATTATGATGATGGTGGTGGTGGTGGTGATAAAGATGCACGATCTCAGGTTTCAGGGAGTCAATCTCACACTAAGGTTATGGCTTACACATCCCCTGACCAGTATTTGGACACAATCGTATCCATGATATGCTACCAGCTGAAATGAGGGTGATATAGTTGATCTGGGTAGTATGTCTATTCAAGTTGCAGAACTGGTTGAGTTTCCCCCTAGCTATTGTGAGGGTGAAGTACCACAAAGGTGTGTTAGTAGGGGTGCTTGGGGGAGACCTATTGTCTGTCATTTCCCTGACGTTGGTGTGTCACTAGGTACCACAGAGCATATGGGTGAGGCCATCATGCAGATACAGGCATGTTCCAGCAGGGCCTTGAACGTGATCATCAGAGAACTACTCGTTATGTAATCTAATGTCCAAGACTGTCTGAACCACATGTTTGACTCCATGGACTAGTGGAATGACAATGGATTGTGCAATGTCTGCAATGGAACATCTGCTTGGGGAGGGTCCGCATCTATGTGGATGGTGAGGTGCTACATATCCCAGTGTTATCCAACATGGTCGTGCCAGATTCCAGCACTACTTTCACTTCACTGTCACTGATTTAGATGTCCACACCCAGATGTCTTAGGCCATGTGTTAGTGATTATGGATGTAGTTTATGATGACAGGTCATCCAGCAGACATCATTCACATTCAGGTAGCAAGCCAACTTCTAGCCAGGGTCAGGAAACTAGTAGTGCATCTCCTGGCAGTGGTAGTTCTCATGACTGGGGCAGGGATAGTGATCTCAGTCCTCTATCATGAATCGCTCACACATGTCTGAGATGTCAGGACATAGTGCTAGCACAGGTGCTTTGACTGTATTCATGCAGACCCACACACACACACACACACACACACACACACACACACATACACACATGCATGAAAACTAATCTTGGTAATACCACCACATACACACACACACACACACACACACACACACACACACACACACACACACACACACACACACACACATATATACACACATGCATGAAAACTCATCTTGGTAATACCACCACATACACACACACACACACACACACACACACACACACACACACACACACACACACACACACACACACACACACACACTCACGCACACTCACACACACACACATATACACACATGCATGAAAACTCATCTTGGTAATACCACCATACACACACACACACACACACACACACACACACATGCATGAAAACTCATCTTGGTAATAGCACCACATACACACTCACACACACACACATATACACACATGCATGAAAACTCATCTTAGTAATACCACCATATATATACACACACACACACACACACACACACACACACACACACACACACACACACACACACACACACACACACTCACACATGCATGAAAACTCATCTTGGTAATACCACCACATACACACACACACACACACACACACACACACACACACACACACACACACACACACACACACACACACACACACACACACACACATAAATGTTATTAGTGAATGATATAAATCTGTTGCTACTAGCATTGACAATGGATACTTGCTTATAGCCTGCATTCTCACTCGCACACACTCTCACTCATTTGTTGTCAGGCGTGTCCTCCTGTAGCCACCACCCACCCTGTGCAAGTGATGATGGCAGTGCCCTGCCCTTTGCACATTTCTTTGTGACTTAAAGTTGTCAATGTCTGATGCACAGAATGGATAGCTAAGACTTGTTTACTCAGATGATTGCTTTAATCAAATGTATTGTACTGATATGTTTTGTTATTTTCTGTTTCTTTTTCTTTTTCATGCTCAGTTTAAAATGATTTGTGATTCACATATCAATCCTCATTGTGTTTGTACTATTACTCTTAGTAATGCAGTCATTAAATGATGCTAAGACAGCCCTGGTTACTGTTGTGGTGTGTTTTCTGCTCTGGGCAACTTTAATGTGTGATGCATAGCATTGTGCAGATTGATATTTATGTTCCACAAATCATTCATGAGTTACTGCTGACTTTCCTCTACTGTTGAGACATGTTTCATCTTATTGATGCACAATAGTTGTGTATGAGAGTAGTCATTTACACATCTCTTGTTTACATGTTCATCACTTACCTTGCTTAATGCTGCTGATACAAGTTGTGAAGACTTTGTTGATACAAGTTGTGAAGGGTTGGATTTGCCTGATGCTCACAAAACACAACCATTATGTGCTTAGCTTCTTATGTTTTCTCTTAGGTAGTGAGTTTGTGCGTTGTCTTGTGTATCTTCATGAGGGTCATGGCATATTGTGCATGACTGTGTCTGCCAGGATAATCCACGGCACCTGGTTCTTTCTCAGACTCCTCATCTGTATTTGCTGGTCCTGCCTGTGGTGCTGGAAACTGAAGCCCTTGGTCTTGTTGCCCTTGTTGCAGCTGTTTCCTGACAATTATAATGTGCAACATGGCACAGACTGTGAGTATTTTGATGAGGTGGATGGGTCATACTGCAAGGCACCACTATAAGTGACTAGACATTAGAACCTTGAATTCTGCAAGCCATGCACACTCTCTATAGTTAGGGTATGTCCATCATTGTAGCTTTTAAGTGGTTTTCTCATGGGTGACATGAGCCAAGGTTCCAGTGAATAACCCACATCCCCTACTAGATGTCCTTATGGAAACCCCTAGCAAACCTTATGTACAGGTCACAGGTGAGCCATATGTGGGAGTTGTGAAAACTGCCAGTGTTATATGCACACACATTGTAGATGATTCCTTGGTATTATAGACTACCCAACAGTATTCTTTCCTGTTGATTTGCCTCCTCCCCTGTTCACCAGATGGGACTTTTACTTCTATGTATGTTAGTCTATGGACCCCAGAACCCCAGATAAGTGTGCTACTGTCTATGGACACCAAAACCTCAGAGAGGTGTGCTACAATATATGACCCCAGAACCTCAGAGAAGTGTGCTATGGCATAGAGATGTTGTATGGTTGTTTCTCTCTCCTCTGGAGTACATGGAAACCAGATGTCATCCCTTGCATGTTATGGCATTGAATTTAGAGATTGATGCCTGTAACATTGCTACTATATTCTCTCTGGATCCCTGAAAAGTGCCTGTAGCTAGTAAACATAATGCTACACATACCTTAGTTTCCACTGGAATGGGTTCTCCATGATTTCCACAGGATCTCAAGTGAGGGTGGCAGAGGTTGCATATCACTTCTAGGGTATCCCAGTTCAACCTGTATTATTCTACAATTTCTTTATCTTGATAACTGTAAGTCAAATGTGCTATGAATGCACTTTTCCTTCTTGGCCTAGGTCTAGCAACAGCACCTTGTATTAAAGTCTATTGCACATACAAGTCTCTGACAGCAGCAGCAACCCCTAATATTTTTTTTTTGTCTAAGTGTGATCATGGTTGTATTCCAAAGAGTACTGGTACTGAGACCAGAAGGGAGCACAGCATCTAAATGCATGCTTTATACATTCCTGAATAGCCCTGCCATGTTAAATTGCTTAATTAGCACTTAGGGTAGCACAGTGGCACAGTGGATAGCATTATTGCCTCACAGCAAGAGGTTCCCTGGTTAGATTCTCAGCTTGGGTGGCTTCTGTGTGGAGTCTGCATGTCCTCCCTGTGTTTCTGTGAGTTTACTCTGGGTGGTTTGTTTTTTTCCCACATTCCAAAGACATGCATTAGATGTACTGGACACTCTAAATTGGCCATATGTGCTTGTGTGTGTGTGCAAATGTTTGGTGCGAAAGAACTACCATGGCAAGACTAACCACCCAGTGGTGTAAACCTTGGCTCTAGATGATTTACTGTTGAACTGACACCCCAACCTCATATGCAAAAATGAGAAAACGGGGCAGCAGATGGATGGATGGATGGATGGATTTCACATACTTATGTCCTCATTAGCATAGCCTGCTGCTTACCTTTGTTTTTTGGCTGTGCACAAAGTGTAAGCAGTTTAATGAATACCAATTACCAAACAGAGCGCTCAGCACTACGTGAACTGCATACGCGCATAGTGTGAACTTGGACTTTCCCGGTATTCAAATGCAAAATAAAAATAACAAAATAAATAAATACAATCACTGACCTTTCTGAAGGGTCATATTAATGACAAATCATATCCTTCTCTGCCTAAAAGGCTCTTCTTTCAGTAGCCATCTCTTTTATTGCCTTGTCTTGTGACAGAGGGAAGCATGCTTATTCATAACTAAGGCTGTCATGCCTGAACAAAAACACTGAAATACCTAGAATTACAACCCAAAATAACTTTTACTTGAAAAGCTAATATATATCACTACAGACACAAATAACCTGAGAGTGACCAAGATGCTGAAAAACACCTAATATGGAAGGTGGTGTCATGAGTCTGAAAATAAGTCACTGTTCAGGGACAGAATAGGAAGAACATTTCTTAAGAGGTTGGGGACATCACTTGAATATTTGGTTTTATATGATTCTGTACAATAACTGAAAATATCATCATGGTAGTGGGTCAAAACAACACATTAAAACTGAAAAAACGTATTTATCATAAGGTATACATGAGTTTCTCATAAACTACAAATCTCCATTGCAGCCCAGTTACCAGGTAAATTTACAGAATGGATGAGTTATGTTGTAACAGAACCAGTTCAAGAGCAAAATCAATGTGAAGTATCTTTGTGGAGGCTCACAGGATGGAATGTTTACTGTAAGGGGATTATGACGAGAAGCAAGTAAATAATCTTAGTTTTTCGGTAGTTCATTTTTACTAGATCCTATATACCTTCCCACAATCAAAGACACACACACACACACACACACACACACACACACACACACACACACACACACACACACACACACGCTTTTAGGCTTTAGGCCACAGAATTGACTAATGTAAATAACATATAAGTCCATCTTTGGTTTATATTCCTCAACTCCCACACTCAACTTCCATACTGTTATTCCATACAACCCCAAGGATATGACTTGACCCTATCATAGCTATTAGGGGTGGCCTCATAAAACAGGCTATTTTGTCTATCAGGCCTTATTTAGTTGTCAAAGATTAAATTTAACATATAAAATCATTTGCCTTGTGTAGGAAGAACTTTGTAATATGCTGTTTAAAAATGCAGTGTCCCTTTAAGAAAATGTCAAGCAGTTTATTCATGTAAATATATTACTGTCTACCACAGAGTATGCCAATTAAAGATAAAAAGAATCCCTTCATGTCTGAAGCTAAAGAAAAGTACCCTGTGCACGCATCTGCCGCTGTTCTAATTATCTTCCTGCTCACTGGCAGCGCACTGCAACCCCTCTTTTATAACCTTAATTGAGGGGCTAAAGGTACTTTAAAAACCCATCCAATAGAAAAAATGCACTCACTGCTTTGGAAAGTGAGGCAGCAATTCACAAATAATTGTCAGTGTCTCTTTGCAGAAACACAAAGCTACAGTATTTGAATTGGCAGAAGCTGATACTCCTAAAACATCAAAATGGAAATCTTTCAGACAAAAAAAGAAAAAAAGCCTGAGGCAATGAAGTATGCTCAGTCACTGTTTTGGCCATAAAAGTCTTTATTCTCAGTCTGCAGTCTGCCATTAAATGCAGTAAAACAAGAAAAGAGTCTGTGCACTATACAGCTAGATCCATCCCCGAAGTGCTTGTATGTATACACAAAATAATGCAAGAGCAAGAACTCACAAAAGCCTGACTTTATGAGATGTATTTAATAATGCCTGTAAACAGTTCACTAAGGCTGTTGCCTAGAGACCAATGCAATCCAAAGAAGAGAGGAAGACGGAGGGAGGCAGAGACAGATAGACAGAGAAAAGAAACTCCTTGCATATAAATTTTAGAAAGCTTCGACCTGTAGATTAAACAGTTGGCTGGCATAGAGTAATTAGATTTTATTTCTCCTGAGAGGCACACACGTAATTAAAAGTACTCTATGTACCGACAAACTTCATATTTTTCTTGTCATTTTAGATTAAAAATATTAAGGTCACAAAAGACTGCAATATTAATGTGTGTATTTGTGTGCATGCACATGCATTTATGTATGCTGTGTTATGCTGCATGCACAAAGACAGCGAAAGGGTGATACTTTATGCTCAATTAGTTACTAAGTTAATCTATCAGTCAGAATCTCTTGGGGTGGACTAAAACAAAAGAAAATTCTTAATGATCCTTTCCAAGGATTATAAGTTCTATTACTGTTTCATAGCTGCAAAATGAATTGTGTTGTATAAACTACCTCTGCTTACTGTATTTATGGATATGTGAAGTTTATATGGCCTCCTGGTGGCAATGTAGTTTTTTTCAGGGTACTCCAGTTTCCTACCAGATCTCAAAAACAAATTATTAGTAAACTTTCCCTGAAATCTGATCGAGCAAAACTTCTTCTTCTTTTGGCTTTTCCCAGTTAAGGGTCACCACAGCAGATCACCTGTCTGCTCATGATAGGCTGTGGAGATTTAAGGTGTCGAGTTGCCAGCCTGGCACCCAACCTTCCACAGAAGGCACACACATGCATGCACTCATGCCTAGGGCCAATCTAGAGTGTCCAATCCACCTACAGCATGTCTTTGGGATGTGGGAGGAAACCCACATGACCACAGGGAGGACATGCAGACTCAGCACAGAAGGCACCCCAGCCAAGAATTGAACCGGAGAACCTCTTGCTGTGAGGTAGCAACACTAACCGCTGCACCACCACAGTTGCCCCTGATCAAGCAAAACTCCCTTTCCAATAATCATGAAGTCAGGTTTTGGTGAAAAAGTTGCAGGCAATCTGTAATTCAGCTATACTTCTGTACAGCTACTACAAATACCATGGCACCCTTACATAAATATGTATATTTTTTTACACACCAGCACTGCCTTCACATAAAAATGCAAACCACACACCCACCTTCATGGAGGCTCTCATAAAAAGCTACCCAAACAACTGAGGCCTCCAAAGCAGAAACGCACTTGACCACCACAACACAACACTAATCACGAGACACATAACTCTCCTAAACAGTGTGGCACTCAACCAAACCCCCTAAGGTAAAACAGCATGTCCAACATGCTAGTCATAGGTGACTCAATAGTGCGGCACACTGATGTCCCACTCACTAGGATGAATAAGGAGAACATAACAGCCAGCTGCCTGTCATCTGCCAGGATCCACCACATAACGGACCCACTCAGGTCCCTCAACAACAGGTACAAATATGACTCCATCATTGTACATGTGGGTGTGAATGACCTGAGACATACTTCCGTGGACAACATGAAAAGAGACATGGAGGAGCTCTTTGATTATGTAGCCCAGGTGGAAATGCCTAGCCCTGAGCAGCATCCTACCATCACCCAGAATGATACAACAGTACAAGCAGAAAATGATTGAGTTTAACAATTGAACCAAAAACACCAAATCCAAGGCTGAGACAGAAAAATACAGCAAAAGGATACCAGAAATTCACTTTAATTAACGTTAGCGTTGGATTTGGTGTTTTTGTTTTTTTTGGTTTTTGCACACCAGTTGGTATGTTGTAGTTTACTGATTTCAACAACTGGATAATTTTCTGGTGTCATTCTAAGGGGATCCAATATCTGTCTGCCTGGGATGACATGATTGATAGACCTCGATGCTTTGCCAGAGATGGCCTGCATCTGTCATCCTTGGGCTTCCGGATACTGGCCAAGGCTCTTGCCAACCCTATAATGCCTTTTTAGGCGGAGTTCCAAAGACCAAATTACCACCATAACAGCTACAAACAAATGCAATCTGAGGGTCATGTTGTTCAATGCTAGAAGTCTAAATCTCAAAATGCACTCACTCAAAACACTCCTTAAAATGGAGAACATCGACATTTGTGCTGTAACAGAGACCTGGTTCAAGGCAGCAGAAAGCACCTTTGTACTACCAGGTTATAACTTATTCCACACCTTTCGGCCCCAGAACTTGAACCTAAGCTCCAAAGGCATTGGTGTTTCCATATTCATAAAAGATGTGCACACTTCCAGACTGGCAGCCCAACATAATGCATCAGAGATATTTTAGGTGCAGCTAACATTGGGTACGACAGTAATACAGGTTGTAGCCTGCTGTATGTCCTCAACCATGTACCAAGACTCACACTCCATGTTCCTAAGCAGCCTGTAGAATATTAGGATCCAACCTAACTCTCACACTGGGTGACTTCAACTACCCCTCCATAAACTGGGAAAACTACTCATGTACCAATACAGTTGCCCAACGTTTCCTGGAATTTATTAATTCCAATGCCCTGGACCAGATCTTTCTTACTCCCACTAGAGGTAGCAACATCCTTGACCTGGTCATTACTAACATGAGCGACTGTTGTTCTACACCAATAGTCAACTCCTCCCTGGTTAGATCTGAACACAAACTAATCACCTTGGAAATCCAACCCCCCCCCCCAAAGTTAACCACCATGGAAAACTTCTCCAAAGTTAACTTTGAGCTCCTAAAAACAGAGGTGGCTTGTGATGCCCGTGCCCTGGCCCAGCAATCAAGGAGCCTCAATTCTCACCATTAACACCAAAGAGGGGCGTCTCATATAGGAAAAAAGGATAACAAATACACACAGTAAAGTGCAATTTCCCTTAAGAGCACACAGAGATCACAGTCAGTCTGGGGCTTGTTGCTCCCTTGCTCTCCAGGTCTCCAATACGACTCCCCACTGGCACAGCTATAGGGTCCAGATCTCAGCCTAGTTGGCAAGCTAAAACCTCCAGCACCTTCTCTGTACAACCAGTGCTTCATGTCCCTGCCCACGTTGCTGACACACACACACACACACACACACACACACACACACACACACACACACACACACACACACACACACACACACACACACACACTTTGTGAAGAGTTTATACAACCACACAGACACTCCTGGGGAATGCTGGCACAGGTTCTCCAGCTGTGCCCTTTTTTCCCAGACTATACGGTAGTACCAGCCGCCACCACCCACTAATATTTATCAGCTACTAAAAGATCCAGTGTCCAATTATTACTGTGCAATATTATTATCCAATTGGTAGTATAGCCCAGGGCTAAAGCTATTAGAGTGGCTTTGTACAATTTTACCAAAGGCATGCAAGTACTCTAAAGAGCTTAAATTATTTCTACAAAAACAGCCACAGTTGAAAGGGTTTAACAATATTTAATAATAAATAATTAAAAACACAAGACAATATTTTTTACTGCACAGTGCTAGTCAAGAGTTCAGAGATCACAGAGAAATACTTAAATTAATTCAGTAGTACAGTTCTGACATCACAGAAAAACACAGTCTAATCTTTCTCTTTTCTAGCTATTTCTAAGAGAAAACTCAAGTCTAAGATGAACTTACATATAGAGCAAGACAGTGCTGTGAGTTGGATGGTCAAGACAAAAATGCTTAATACTCTCTGATTCTCTCTGTTTTTAAAATCACATTCCTGATACACATTACATCATTCTTCACACTTCCCTGTATTCCCAGGCTAACAGACACTACATTTACATTCTTCCCCTCTGGGCAGAAACCAGAGCAATAAAGGACATTTATGCATGCAAATTCTGACCATTAACTCTGGCCTTAAAACAATAGCAATAATTCTTTCATCTAGACTGGCCGGAGCTGGGTTTAGATCAAAAGGTCACAATATGCTTTACTTGGTCAGCAGAGTGCACTGGTGTTACATTTTTGCAGTTCCACATGTAACACTATTTTACCATTTAAGACAACAAGCCTGTGGTTTACATTAATATTTACAGATGACAGAATTATCTCCAAAATTCTATCTGGCTAGGCTGGCAGCCTTCACCTACCTTCACTAGACTTCACCTATCATCACATGGCTAACTTCACAGCACCCATGCAAATGGAGAATAGTTGCATGACCGCCAAATCATACACCAATGCACTGTACAAACACGTACACAAATCCATAGATCTCACCATACACAACAGAACCAAGTTGCTCTCCTCCAAAAAAAGGAAGCCAATCTGGTGGTCCCCTGCCATAAAGAAACTCTACAACAGAAGGAGGAAACTGATGTGGAATAAGGTGAAGTCCCAAGACTGGAAAAACTCCCTTATCAGCCTCAACAAAAAGTTGAGATCCCTCATCAAATCCTCTAAAGCTAGCTATGAAAACATAACTGTAGCAGGTAGTAAAGACAACCACAAGGCCCTCTGTAGTTATGTAAAGAATCTCCTTGGCAATACCCAGATTTGCTCTGAGCTACTGCATAATAGTACCTCCTATACCAAGCCAACAGATATTGCCAATATACTGGCAGACAGGTTCAGTGCCAACTTTACCCCTCTCTCCCCCCAAAGGACCTATCGCATTAACAGTAGATAGCCAGTCATGCAGTATTACTGCTGCACAGGTTAAAATGGCACTGTCCAAGGCCAAGAATACAGCTTCAATGGGACCTGACAATATCCCTGGCTATGTTCTACATGAATTACAGAGTGAAGTGGCACCTCACCTGTGTGCCCTGTTCAATCACAACCTCACCTCAGGCTTTGTCCCTACTAAATGGTGCACTGCTACAGTCATCCCTCTCCACAAAGGAGGAGCAACTACAGACCCTGGGAACTATCGCCTGATGAGTCTGATATGCAAAGCTATTAAGCGCATTATCATGGACCAAATAAACAAGGATATAGGGAATCTCCAAACTCTGGATCCCACACAGTTTGGTTTTGTGAAAGGTAGATCATGCCTGCTCAACTTGGTCAACTTCTTTGAGTCAGTCACCAGAGTTGTGGATGAAGGCAAGGTGGTTCATACATTGATCTGGCCAAGGCCTTTGATACCATTCCCCACTCAGGAATCACAGAAAAACTCAGTAAGCTAGGCATCAACCCCTATATCACTAGGTGGGTTGCAAACTGGCTCACAGATAGAACCCACAGTGTGAAAGTAGCTGACTCCAAGTCAGACTGCTGACCAGTCACGAGTGGAGTCCCACAGGGATCGGTCCTGGGTCCTCTCCTGTTTGGTATCTACTTCTCTGAAGTCCAGGCCAACACAAAGGGACTCTGGCAGATGAAGTTCACAGAAGATTGCAAGTTGGGAGCTATTATCAACTCCCCGAGTGATGTTGACAGCTTACAAAAAGGCCTCACTGACACCAATGACTGGTGTCAGAACCATGGTCTTAAGCTCAATGCCAAAATATGTGTCATCATCTCCTTTGGGAAAAAAACAGTTCCCTTGAATTACCACAATTATGGTAATTCACTGAACACAGAAGGCATTATAAGAGATCTGGGAACACAGGTTGACAGCAACCTCTCTTTTGACTACCACATTGCCACTGTAGTCAGAAAGTCCTTCTATGTGGCACAATTCATTAATAAGGGTTTTGCATCCAGGAAGAAAGAGGTCATTGTCTCCCTCTACTCTTCCCTCATTAGGCCAATCATCGAGTACAATGCCCCATTTGGCATGTACCTCACTAGACACCTGCAACAACCTGAAACACCACAAAAGTACCTCACAAAGAGGATCCTAGGCCTTATACACTTGTCCTATATGGACAGACTCAAAAAACTCCAACTATTCTCTGTCTCCTATCGTCTACTTAGAGGCAATCTCTGCTTGACTTACAAAGCCATGTCTGACCCAGCCCTGTTAGAAATGCTGCATCTAAAGAAATCCCAATCCTTCCGCACCACATGCTCCAGTGACCTCAACCTCATTACCACAATCAACAGAACGTGTTGGAGGGACAGGTTCATAACCCAGAGACTGCCAATACTATGGAACAGACCTCCCATACATGTCAAACAGAGCACCTCACTGGCTTTCTTCAAAAGAAATCTTGATGAGTAGATGGGAAATAGAAAATTCACCCTGGGGATCACTCCAGTGGCTCTACTTGACAGAGGCACTGGGAACTAAGGTCGAGTGGAACGATGCCAGAGTAATCCTATGGGCTAGGCTTGCAAAGGCTCCAGAGCCATTAGCCTAGTACACACCTATGAACCTCTGAACCTATGAACATATCCATTTCCTTAATGGTAACATTTCAGAAGTACCAATTTTCCCTGTGGTATTCTTTTTAATGAAAATGCGCTTTACCGAATCTCACATTGTGGAACTGAAACTGTACAAACTATATTATTTCATCAAGTTTTGGGAAACTCAAAATTCATATGGTAGAGACCATATAATCAAGTTTCCAAAAAACTCAAAATTAAAAAAAATAAGAAGTCTATATTTTTTCAGGGGGGCAAGCAACCCTGCAGCCCCATACCCCCTGCAAATTATGTATAGCAATTCTGAGGTCACACTTAATTGGGAAAAAGGGTAAATTCCCCATTGAAGCACTTCTGTGTAGATCACAGTAGAGTGGGGATCTGGGAATTTAGCTTTTTCCCCTAGTGCGATCTCAGAGCTGGCATATATATTTTGTAGGAGATGTGGGTGAGCAGCCCCCACACATGGGGGTGCAGTGTGGCTTGCTCCCTAGCAAAAATAGAGATTTGTTTGTTTTTAATTTCAAGTTTTTGGAATCTTGATCATATGGTCTCAACCATATGAATGTCAAATTTCTGAAAACTCAATGTAATAATACACATATATATATATATATATATATATATATATATATATATATATATATATATATATATATATATATATATGGATCACCTTTAAAATCCTGAAAGCTCAAAATCCTGAATCTCAAAATCCTGAACACAAAATCCTGAAAGCTCAAAATCCTGAAAACTCATAATCCTGAATCTCATAATACTGAAAAACATACAGGACACCAACACAGACTATATTGCAGCTACACTACACTGCACATACACTACTATCTATCCACTTACCTAACCCAGACCCTAACCCTAAGGTCCGTCACTATCGCACTCACCTCACCTGTGCCTAACCCTAACTCACTTAACCCGCCCCAACCCCAAATTCTGTCACTATCGCACAATCACCTCACCCGCACCCTAACCCTAACTCACTTAACCCGCCCCTAACCCTGACATCCATCACAATCGCACACTTACCTGACCTGCTCCCTACCCCGAATGTCCGCACTATCACACATCAGTGTTGGTGTCCTGTATGTTTTTCAGTATTATGAGATTCAGGATTATGAGTTTTCAGGATTTTGAGCTTTCAGGATTTTGTGTTCAGGATTTTGAGATTCAGGATGTTGAGCTTTCAGGATTTTAAAGGTGACCCATATATATATATGTGTGTGTGTGTGTGTGTGTGTGTGTGTGTGTGTGTGTGTGTGTGTGTGTGTGTGTGTGTGTGTGTGTGTGTGTGTGTGTGTGTATGTGGTTCCACTTGAAAACATCGAAATTCTAAACCATCGAAATTCATATGGTCAAGACCATATAATCGAGTGTTTAGAACATCAATGTTGTCAAGGGGAAGAAAAAGGTAAGTAAAAAAGGGAAAAAGCTAGTGTTTCTGCAAGGCAGCAAGGTGCCCTGCACACTGTGTCTGTGAATGTGCCATCTCTGTGATGGTACTGCAGACAGGGTACGGGAAATCTCCCGTTTAGCGCTTCTGCATATAGTGCTAAAACGGAAATTTCCCTTTACCCCACTGTAGTGTGATCTCAAAGTTGGTATATTAAAGTTGGGGCGTGGGGGGTGCAGCGGGGTGAATCCCCCCTGCATAAAATAGTTTTTAGAGTTTTTTTTTCATTTTTTTACATTCCCTTTGAATCTTCGATGGTTGGAAACTCAATGTTCTGGTCTTGATGATCAGAATTTCGATGTTTCAAGCTTTCGCTCATTCAAAGTGGAACCGTGTATGTATGTATGTATGTATGCATGTATATATATATATATATATATATATATATATATATATATATATATATATATATATATATATATATATATATATATATATATGTATATAATATGTAATTCTGTGAAAGAACATTAGCAATCTTTCTCCAGCTTCTTTTAGTCTAAGGCCTCCAAAATATATACTGTAGAAGGGCTATGACTGTCTCTGCTTTTTCTTTTTCCTTTTATGCGTCTGAAGTGGTGCCTTTTTCTCTGTAGAGTCAATGTTGTGCACATACGATATGCATCTGTCTGGATTTGATTAGAATGTGAAGATGTTTTGTGTCATATTTTTGGTCTCTCTTCCTAATAAAATATGTTGTTTTCTGGCTTATCATTTAGAAATGATGTCAGTAAATAACTGAAGACATGTCCAGTTAGGAAGACATAGTAAGGTATGTTGTGTCGCTACTTATAGGGGTGCTCCCAGCATCGTATTTGTGAGTTTTTTTTTTTTTATATTGTATTATTCTGCTTCATGGAACAGTTCACTTGAAATTTTTTTTTTTTTACATTATAAAATTTCTTCTAGTGATATGGAGAAACTGAGCTAAAGGAACTTCTTCCTGTTGGTATTTCTCAATTAACAATCAGTGCATTGATTGGGTTGCCCAGTTAGTGTGCTCATTTATTGAATGCTTTGAAAGTCACACTTGCGCCTGTTTCCCACCTTTCCTATAACTAGCCTAGTCCGGTTACAGAGTTGCTGTATCCAGGATTGTTAGTAAGCTTCTGAGCCCCCCAAGCCTTTCTGTGTTGGAGGGAAGCCTTCTAGCTTATCAGTGGGAGTGGTAAGCACTATGTAGCCTATCCTTCAAGGGGAAGAGTGAGTTTTGGCCCAGAAATTGTAGTTTATTTGGCTGTTTGGGCAGTTTTCCATCTCTTTCAACTTGCTGGCTTAAAAGCCTGCATTTGTACTTGTTCCCCGCCTTTCCTGTAACTAGTCTAGTCCAGGTACAGATTTGCTGTATCCAGGACTCTTTGTAAGCATCTGAGCACCCCCAAGCCTTTCTGTGTTGGAGGGAAGCCTTCTAGCTTATCAGTGGGAGTGGTAATCATTAGGTAGCCTATCTACCATAAGAGGAGTGGTTCCTGGCCCAGAAATTGTAGCTATTGGCCATTTGGGCAGTTTTTTACATCTCTTTCAATGTTCTGGTTTAAAAGCCGCACTTGCGCTTGTTTCCCACCTTTCCTGTAACTAGCCTAGTCCAGATACAGATTTGCTGTATCCAGGACTGTTGGTAAGCTTCTGAGCCCCGCAAGACTTTCTGTGTTGGAGGAAAGCCTTCTAGCTTATCAATGGGAGTGGTAAGCACTAGGTAGCCTGTCTACGATGAGAGGAGAGGTTCTTGGCCCAGAAATTGTAGTTTATTGACCATTTGGACAGTTTGTCCATCTCTTTCAACTTTCTGGTTTAAAAGACCACATCTGCACTTGTTTCCCATCTTTCCTGTTAACTAACCTACTAGGTAGCACTAGAAAGCCTTAAACTGATACAAGCCTTCTAGCTTAGAAGAGAGACTTTGGAGTGATTAAGTATCAGTTTTCTGTACTTTCGTGCTGTACTTAACTGTTTTCTGCCTAAACACAGATTTTCCAGCATTTATTGTGATTTAAAAGCTTGTTTTTTTCACATATTGTACTTATTTGACTGCCTGCACTTTTAAAAAGTTGTTTTTTGTTTAAATAATTTGTTTAACTGTTGCAGGCTACACATTAAAGCGCGATAGCCTTTTCTGATCATTTGTAGCCGTTTAAAGCTGTTTTAAGTGTATTTTTTACTGTTTTTAAAAAAAACAGAAAAAAAATTCTTTGTTTCCCACCTTTCTAAGATAGTGTAGTCCAGTTTTCAGGCTAGAGCTGAATTCAGGGCTGTGATACTAGTTTCTGAGTTACCCATACCTTATTTAGATAGAAGGAAGTTTCTCTGTTCACCTGTGAGTGAGGGGAGCTTTTGAGCAACCTATCTGTCCCTGGATGAGTGGTTCCAGCCCAGAAGTTAGTAGTTTATTGGCCATTTTGGGCTAATTTCTATCTCTTTGATTTCCCTACTATAAAAACCGCGTCTGCATGGTTTTGTGCACCGGGCAGCGCCAGTTAGCTATGGTTAAATTATTCCCGGCTCCACTAAGTCTCCTCTTCAGTTTTTCCCTTGAAACTAGTCTAACTCTCACCCTACTATTCAGGCATGACCAAAGGGCAATTTCAGGTGTACTCTCCAGGCAACTGGTGAATCTGGGTATCCTGAGGCAATGTTACAACTGCCTCATGTATACAGACAACCCTCTCCTCCTACCACAAAACACTAACATATGCGAGAGATGCAATTATACAGCCAGACTGGAAGCTAAGCTGTCTCCACCCAATACTGGAACAGACAGTCAAGAGGAGAAGGTTAACACTTGCACCACACCTCCAACTGCACACAGACTTACTAAAACATCACTGGCAAAATATACACATAAATACACAAAATCATACTTGGAGGCTCTAAATAGAAACCTCCAAAGCAGACACCCAAAAAAACCTGCACCTCCCGTCACAAACCAGACAACACATAAAACACAAAATAAGTGTGCCGCACAATCACAACCCTTAAGGTAAAATAACATACCTAACACACTAGTAATAGGTGACTCTATAGTCAGGCACACTGACGTCCCACTCACTAGGCTGGACAAGCAGAAGATTACTGTTAGCTGCCTGTCGGGAGCCAGAATCCGCCACATAACACAAGCACTCAGGTCACTCCAGAACAAGTAAAATATGACTCTGTCATTGTTCATGTTGGTGTGAATGACCTGAGACATACCTCCCTGGACTACATGAAAATAGACATGGAAGAGCTCTCTGATCATGTAGCCCAGGCTGGTATGACCCTGACCCTGAGTAGCATCCTGCCTCACCAAGAATGATACCTCAGTATAAAGAAAAAATGATCAATTTCAACAATTGGCTAAGCTTCTGGTGTCATTCAAAGGGGATCCAGTGTCTGTCAGCCTAGGATGACTTGCTTGACAAGCCACGTTGATTCGCAAGAGACGGCTTGCACCTGTCACCCCTAGGCTTTCGAATACTGGCCAAGGCTCTTGCTGCCCCCATAGTGCCTTTTTTTAGGAAAGGCTCAAAAGTCAAACCCACCTCAATAAACAGCACAATTGACAAAAAACTGAGGGTTATGCTACTCAACACCAGGGGTTTAAATCTCAAAATGCACCCACTCGAAGCACTCCTCAGTATGGAGAACGTCGACATCTGTGCAGTAACTGAAACCTGGTTCAAGGCTCCAGAGAGCGCCCCAGCACTACCAAGCTACAACTCATACCACACGTTTCGGCCACAGAACACAGACTGAAACACAAAAGGAGGGGGTGTATCCATATTCATCAAGGATACCTACACCTCCAGGTTAGTGGCACAGCATGATACCTCTGAGATCATCCATGTGCAACTAACATTGGGCAAATCTGCAATGCAAATTGTGGCCTGCTACAGATCACCCTCTATGACTCAGGACCACAACTCCACCTTTCTGGAGACAATGGAAAACATGAAGGTCCTACCGAACACCCTGATATTGGGCGATTTCAATTACCCTACCATTCACTGGGAAAACTACTCAAGTACAAACTCCCCAGCCCAGCGCTTCCTGGAATTCATCAACTCAAATGCCCTGGATCAGCTGGTAAACTCCACTACTAGAGGTGAAAACATATTGGACCTGGTCATCACCAACATGGGCGACAGGTGTTCCACACCAGAGGTCAACTCGTCACTGGTTAGATCAGACCATAAACTAATCACTCTGGATGTCCACACCCCACCACTACCCCCAACTAAGGAAAGCACAGTAAAAAACTTTTCTAAAGCAAATTTCACTTTACTTAAGACAGAGGTGGTAAGTTTCACAGCCCCCACACTAAAGGATAATGCTGCCCAAGATGCAGAAACCTTTACAAATGCACTCTATGAGCACCTACAAGGATGCATGGATCATGTCATCTCTAGCAAAACCAAGACTCACTCCTCTAAGAGAAGGAAACCAGTTTGGTGGACCCCTGCCATAAACAGGCTGTACAATAGAAGGGGGAAACTAGTTCAGAAAAAAAAGCAAATCCCAAGAAGGAAAGACATCCCTGCTCAGTATCAGTAAGAAACTAAGGTCCCTCATGAAATCATCCAAGGCTAACTTTGAAAGAAAAATAGCCAAGGATTCAAAAGATAACCACAAAGCCTTCTTTAGCTATGTTAAGAATCTAAGTGGCAACTCGCAGATATGCACTAGTGTAAAATAGCACAAAATATACTGAACCTACTGATATTGCCAGCATCCTGGCAGATAGATTCAGTGCAAACTTCACCCCCCTCTCACCTCCAAAAGGGCCCACAACAATACTGGAAAAGTGTAGTGTTCCAAAAATCACAGACACACAGGTGAAAACAGCCCCTTCAAAAGCCAAAAACACAGCGTCAATGGGACCAGATGGTGTCCCAGGCTGCGTCTTGCATGAACTACAGAACAAACTAACCTCCCACCTAAACACACATTTCAATCTCAGCCTCTCTACAGGCTATGTGCCCATAGAATGGTGCACAGCAATGGTTATTCCCCTCCACAAAGGAGGGGCCACAACTGACCCTGGTAACTATCACCCCATATGCCTGACTAGCCTGGTCTGCAAGGTTATGGAGCGCATCATCGTGGAACTCATTAACAAAGACATTGGGAACCTCCAAACACTTGACCCGACCCAGTTCGGCTTTGTTAAGGGCAGATCATGCCTACTAAACCTGGTTGACTTCTTTGAGACAGTCACCAAGGCCATAGATGAGGGAAAGGTGGTTCACACAGCCTACCTTGACCTCACTAAGGCTTTTGACACCATTCCCCACTCAGGTATTACAGAAAAACTCACCAGTCTGAACATAAACACCTACGTCATGAGATGGGTTGCCAACTGGCTTACAGACAGAACTCACACGGTAAGAATATTGGGCTCCAGGTCCGACTCTAAACCAATCACAAGTGGTGTCCCACAAGGCTCGGTCCTGGGACCCCTACTGTTCGGCAAATACTTCTCAGAAGTACAGGCAAACACAGGAGGACTATGGCTAACCAAGTTCACCAATGACTGTAAACTGGGAGCCATAATTGACTCTCTGGCTGACACGGACATCCTCCAAAAGGGCTTTACTGAGACGGACACCTTGTGTCAAAGTCATGGCCTCAAGCTAAATGCCAAAAATTGCATAGTCATCCCGTTTGGGAAAAACAAAACACCCACGAATTACCACATAGGTGGCAGCCCCCTTAATACAGAAGGGGTAATAAGAGATCTGGGGACCTAGGTAGATAGTAATCTCTCCTTTGACAATCATATTGCCAAAGTAGTTAGGAAATCCTTCTATGTGGCCCATCTAATTACTAAAGGGTTCGCATCTAGAAATAAAGAGGTTATAGTGCCCCTCTACTCGTCACTCATTAGACCCATCATAGAGTACAATGCCCCATTTGGGATGTACCTCATAAGATACTTCCAACAGCTGGAAAGACCATAAAAGTACCTCACCAAGAGGATTACTGGCCTCAAACATATGTCCTATGCAGCCCGACTGGAAAAACTCCGGCTGTACTCAGTGGCATATCGCTTACTCAGAGGTGATCTCTGCCTGACTTACAAAGCCATGTCAACTCAGAATTGATGGACATGCTCCACCTAAAGAAATCCAAGTCAATGTGAACCACGAGCTCTAGTGATCTAAACCTCGCCACAATAATAAACAGAACATACTGGAGAGATAGATTCCTGTCACAGAGACTCCCCATCCTTTGGAACAAAATTCCAAACTACATCAGGCAGAGCCCCTCACTAACACTCTTCAAGAGAAACCTTGACGAGTGGATGGGTAACAGAAAATACAGCCCTGGGATCACTTCATTGGCTCTGCTTGACAGAGGATCAGTTAATTAATCAATGAGGCAGTGAAAGCCGACACAATCTGGCTAGGCTTATAAATGCCCTCAGGCATATAGCCTAGTACCTACCTATGAACCTATGAACTTATGTGGTTTTATTATGTAAATATATATACATACATACATACATATTTGTGTGTCTATGTGTGTGTGGCTGTGTTTATCTTCACCCTTGACCTTGTTTGGGTATTTTTTGAAAAATGTGGACAGTGAATCAGATCACTTGCCTACTAACCAACTAAACTATACATTTCTTGTTGCAGTAATTATGATGAATCCACATACAAAACATTTCAGATCCAGATACGTGGCTTGCAGTGCATGTACATAGTACAGAAAAATATGCAGAGAGAAGTGAAACTCATAATTAAGAGGCAGATTTATAACAGTGTTACAGAAGCGGTGCATTAGTGCAAACCAAGCCAATGCGCAGTGTGCATGAAAATAACCTACACATCATAAATAAGTATATTTAAGTATATAAGTATATATAGTATAAGAAATTGCATTACTGAGCAGACAGTGGGAGATTCTAGCAGAAGAGTGAATGGCAGAGCTTATAGACAAGTTAACTGTCAATCAATGTGTACACATAAAATCTTATTAGTGTTTTAGCAGTAAACCAGTGCCTTAATAGCTCCCATGAGTACTGTTAGATGTACATAGACAAGCAGACATACATGCAGACACACACACACACACACACACACACACACACACACACACACACACACACACACACACACACACACACACACACACACACACACACACACACATGTTTATGTTCCCTGTGGATAGGTGGTGTTGCTAATGTAGCTTAGTCAGCATTACTGCAACTTCATCAGCCCCTGTATGGCTATACTAACAAAAATACAGCTCAATCCAAGCTTTTAATATGAAACCACCTTATTCTTTTCTGACAATCATAGACTACAGACTGTGAAAGAGATGAGAGAAAATTAGTAATATATATAATTTTTTTTATTTGTTAACTAAGTAAACCCAGTTGTTATAATTGTGTCTTTTCAGATGCAACCCAGGAGCACTGTACAATAGGTACACAGAGGTGGATGGAATCAAACTCTGTACCACTGACTGCAGGAAACAGCTCATTCACCACTTAGGGCCTTAATTCTTTGCACTAACTACCATACTGGAATACCTAATTTGCAAAACAATCCTAAGTGTCCTTCTGTGTTTTCCTTTCCTACATATTAATATACACAGCAGTGGTCTACACTGCAAATAGCCATTCCTTGCAAGAAACAGTGAGGAATGTACATAAAAAAGTGCATTCATGCACAGCAGTATGAATTGTACATGAATGCACTGCTGTGCACTCTTGGTATTTTCAGAGATGCACCATGTTCTCCCCATACAGGAATATCTGCAGTACTGGGATGCTGTTATCACTCGGCATAGAAATTATACATTGTATACTAGTCTTTGGTGGGTGTGCAGACTGATGCCTTGCTGTGCACTGTCAATATACTCAAGGGCATACTATGCACAGCAACCATGCATGTATACAGAAAGATACATCGTATAACACCTGTACAGAGGTGTGCACAATGTTGCCATACCATGCACACTCAATATACCCAAAGATACATTGTGTGTTAACTGTGCCAGGATGTATCGAGTGCGGCCAGGCTGTGCACACTCAGTATATCCAAAGATACATGGGCTATACATGTTCTTTCTTTCTTTCTCTTTCTTTCTTTCTTTCTTTCTTTCTTTCTTTCTTTCTTTCTTTCTTTCTTTCTTTTTGTCTCACTGCTTGTCAGTCATCCCACCCTCCCATGGTCAGCTATTCCATTTGTTCCCCATCACTGGAGTAAGGGTTAGCCAAGAGAGAATATCTGTCAGGGCTAGTTTGTGACTTTTTTCTCTATGTTATGCCCTATGTTGCTAGGGTACCCGAAGGTGGCCAGTTAATGGTTTAAGTGTACTCGGCAGTTAATCCATTTCTATGATTTCATTCCCAGCAAGGAACCCGCCACCTGCTGCCATAAGGCACTGCAACCTGTCTTTCTTAGTCCCTATCAGGAAGGATCAAGCCTGTACCTGTACATGTGCCCTCAAGCATATGCCTTTTTCACTTCTCTCTTACCCTTCCAGCTCTTCCAGCACCAGCTCTGCTAATCCAACCCTGATCATCTGGGTTATAGTCAGGACTCCATCACTCTACAGTATGGAGATGGGTCTTAGTCTTAATAGTTAAATCATTTCATAGTTTAATGGTTTCTTATTATGCAACTGACCCTAACAGGTCTTTAAAAGCCTAGACATGCATTCATATGAAGTTCTTTTTTTAGCACTTGTAATTTAAATATGAATGACCCATAAGCAGAACATTTACATGTTACTACTTTCCATAAGGGGCAAGGGTGTTACTCCAGAAAAAGAATTTCAGTTTCTCATCCATTTGTCCAGATTACATTTGAATATGATAAGAGAAGTATTTTGTTTTATGTGGAGAGTAAGAAGATTCCAAAGAAGTTGAATCTTCTATGATAAATATCTATCCATCCAACATGTTCTGTTATGTTGCAAAAGAGATTAAGATCTCTTGACTGGGTGTTTAAGCCACCACTGGACTTGTAGTCTGAGACAATCATTCGATCTGGGTAAATTGGGTGGAGTGGAAGGGTGAATTTTGAGCTAACTGTATGTGCTAGTAGATAGGTATGTCCTCTTTGAGAAAGTGATGTCATTTCCAATTAGCTATGTGCAGTGCTTGTGCAGTGCTTGACATTGTTTTTGATGTTTTAAGTTATTTAAAAAAGGTTTTGTGATTGTCTATAGCCTCTGTGAATATTTTACCTCATATCTGAATTTGTTTAATTTGATCAGGAACTTCAGTTCCCTGTTAAGTTTTGCAAGAGCATTTTTGGCTCTCTGGGAGATACATTTACATTTATGTTTACATGCAATGAATTTTTTTCTCCTATTGTAGGGCCTGTTTCATATTTAGTTTCTACCATGGGGGTTATTTTTAAATCTGGCATTGTGTTTACTTCAGATGAGGGACAGATGCCTCTATGCAGCTATTTACATGAGCATAGTATTTGGCAAAAAATAATTCAGCATATGCAATGGGTTCATCAGGCTGGGAGGAAATACTTTCATCTTGTCATCACTCAGTTTAAATGTATTTTAACTGGGGTTTAGATTAACTGATTCAGAGAGTTTGAAGTCTAGAAATTTCATTTTAGGGGATGCATACATCTCCCAGTTTATAGAGATATAGTTAGAGCCATATAGGAGAATGGTGTTTGCCTTGATTCATAGGGACTCCATACTTGTGAGGTATGAATTATGGGCCAGAGGGGACATAAAGGAGGTCTTATAGTTGGCTATGATGTGATATGGGGTTATATGAATGATACGTTGGACATGGAGGAATTCCAAGTCATTATCCCATCTAAAGAGTCTTGAGGTGGCTCTTTCTTTAACAAATATAGAAACACCCCCACCTTTAGCACTCTTATCTAGTGTGCTGGACCTGAATGCATGGTAAGCTGTGATGATGTGAGATATTGCCAGCTATGTCAGGAGAAGTAAGGCAGTGGATATGTAACATATGCCAGCATAGCTAGCTGCAGTTTTGTAAAGAATTATATGTCATTTGTATATCAAACTGATTTGTATAGCTGCTTGTGCTGAAAATCTATTTGTAAAGCTGCTTGTATTAAAAATGTACCAACACTGGGTCCTGCTGGACAGAAAAGAAATAGACCTGCATGTCAGACTGTATTGTAACTGTTGAAATGAGTATATTATAACAGAGGATACTGGAAGAGAAGAGGTTAATCTCAGTCCAGCTAACTTTGAAAAATAGTCTGAAATTTAATTACCTGGTTTAGGCCATAAAATTGTATCTTACAGTTCTGATTGCAGCCAGAGACAAAATATTTGTGAAAACCAGGACTGGGAATCCCACTGTATTGTCCTTAGGGATAAACTGATTACAACCCTGGAAGGGTGGAAGTTTTTGAAATGGTTTTATGGCTTCCAGATCCTATAACACATCTTAGCAAAGCTCTACGTATGTGTATTATGACACATATGCGCTAGATTCTGGTTCATTTTCTAGTAAAGGGGTAGTGCAGGAGCCAAAAGTCAGGTGAGTAGATGTATATGATGTCATTCTGTAATCCAGCACTGAAATGTTTTAATACTAGATGAGATAGAAGTCTCAGGGCACTCATTTGGAACTGACAAGACCACTCACCCACTTCATCTTGCCTTGCTTTATTAAGTAGGTAGGAAACAGTAATTCTTTAGATCAGTTAGGAAATATAGTGAAATGAGTTAAGGATTGTTTTTCTGTATCTGTGTGAAGTTTTCCATCTGCGTTATTTTTAATATTCATTATGATTGAAACTCTGGTGTTTACTGTAAACAGATATTTAGTATTTTCATGTTTGTTTATTATTTATTATTAAATATATTTAAAAGTTTAAATGTGGCCTTTCTTTTAGAGAATATTTTAACCTTTGAGAGTACTTATATTTATTTGGTCACACGGTGGCCACTCCTGAAAGCCGTGCTGCATTGTTCAAAGACTACCATTTGTATTAGTATTAATTTTACTCAGTATAATTGAGTACCCTTGCAAAAGCCTTAGAGTAACTGGCTTTGGAGTGTTCTGGTGGCAGTATCTACCTTATAGTCTGGGCAGAGGGGCATAGCTGGTAAATCTGTGCCAGCCTTTCCCAGGAGTGTGTTTGTGAAAATCAAATCTCAAAAAAGTGTCTGTGTCAGCTACTTGGAGCAGGAATACAGAGCACTGGTTTCACAGAGAGGGTGGTGGAAGACTTGGATTGCAACACTTGGCTGAGGACTCAACTCTACAGCTGTGTCAGTCATCATCATCATCATCATCATCATCTTCTTTCGGCTGTTCCCGTTAGGGGTCGCCACAGCGGATCATCTGTTTCCATTTCTTCCTGTCCTCTGCATCATGCTCTTTCACACCAACCGCCTGCATGTCCTCTCTCACCACATCCATAAACCTTATCTTAGGCCTTCCTCTTTTCCTCTTACCTGGCAGCTCCATCCTTAGCCTATCCCTAGCATCCTTTTCCCAATATACCCAGCATCCCTCCGCAGCACATGTCCAAACCAACGCAATCTCACCTCTCTTGCTTTGTCTCTAAACTGTCCAACCTGAGCTGACCCTCTAATATACTGATTCCTAATCCTGTCCATTCTAGTCACACCCAGTGCAAATCTTAACATCTTTAACTCTGCCACATCCAGCTTTGACTCCTGCCTTTTTGTCAATGCCAACATCTCCAACCCATATAATATAGCTGGTCTCACTACCCTCTTGTAGACCTTCCCTTTCACTCTTACTGGTACCCGTCTGTCACAAATCACTCCTGACACTCTTCTCCAACCATTCCACCCTGCCTGTACTCTCTTCTTCACCTCTCTTCCACACTCACCATTACTCTGAACTGTTGATCCCAAGTACTTAAACTCATCCACCTTTCCCAACTCTACTCTCTGCATCCTCACCATTCCTCTACCCTCCCTCTCATTTACACACATATATTCTAGTTTATCCCTGCTGACCTTCATTCCTCTCCTCTATAAAACATATCTCCACCTCTCCAGGGTCTCCTCAACCTGGTCCCTACTCTCAGTACATATCACAATGTTATCTACAAACATCATAGTCCACTGGGCCTCCTGTCTGATCTCATCTGTCAACCTGTCCATCACCACTGCAAATAAGAAAGGTCTCAGAGCTAATCCTTGATGTAATCCCACCTCCACCTTAAACATATCTGTCATTCCCACCGCAGTCCTCACCAATGTCACACTACCCTTGTACATATCCTGTACCACTCTTACATACTTCTCTGCCACTCCCGACTTCCTCATACAATACCACAACTCCTCTCTAGGCACCCTGTCATATGCTTTCGCTAAGTCCACAAAGACACAATGCAACTCCTTCTGACCTTCTCTTTATTTCTCCAACAACACTCTCAGAGCAAACATTGCATCTGTAGTGCTCTTTCCTGGCATGAAACCATACTGCTGATCACTCATCATCACCTCCTTTCTTAACCTAACTTCCGCTACTCTTTCCCATAACTTCAAGCTGTGACTGATCAATTTTATCCCTTTGTAGTTACTGCAGCTCTGCACATCACACTTATTCTTAAAGATAGGTACCAAAACACTTTTTCTCCACTCCTCAGGCATCCCCTGACTTTCGAAAATTTCATCAAACAATCTGGTTAAAAATTCCACTGCCATTTCTCCTAAGCACCTCCATGCTTCCACTGGTATCTCATCTGGGCCAAAAGCCTTTCCATTCTTCATCCTCTTCATAGCTGTCCTTACTTCCTCCTTGCTAATCTGTTTCACTTCCTGATTCACTATCCCCACATCATCCAACCTTCTCTCGCTCTCATTCTCTTCATTCATAAGCCCTTCAAAGTACTCTTTCCATCTACTCAACACACTCTCCTCACTTGTGAGTATGTTTTCCTCACTATCCTTTATCACCTTTACCTGCTGCACATCTTTCCCAGCTCTGTCCCTCTGTCTAGCCAATTGGTACAAGTCCTTTTCTCCCTCTTTAGTGTCCAATCTCTCATACAACTCTCCATATGCCACATCCTTAGCCTTCGCCACCTCTCTCTTTGCCATGCACCTCATCTCCTTATACTCATGTCTACTTTCTTCATCTCTTTGACAATCCCACTTCTTCTTCGCCAGCCTCTTCCTCTGTATACTCTCCTGTCAGTGGGGAGTCTTATTTGGGGCTTGGACAGAGGGTGTGGGGAAACCCAGCCACAGGACAGAATGTGCTCCCTGTGTGCTCTTAAGGGACATTGTGCTTGGTGCAGAGAACTGCAAATACTTTGTACCCAGTTTTGTTCCAAGTGAAAGTCCCACTGTTGTCAGTGGTGAGGACTGAGGCTCCTTGACTACTGGCCTCAAACAGGGACATCACATAAGCATTGAAGACTTTCACTGATAGGGACTGTCTATTGAGCTGAATCAGGTCTCTGTGACAATGCATATAGCGATGCATTCCATGGTAAAAATTGCCTGTAGGGAGTGGAATTTTCTGTTAAGGCTCCTAGCATTGAGCAGCAAAACCTTTATGTTATCCATATTCTGTTTTGTTATGGTGAATGTTCTGGAGATCACCATTTTGCCTAAAAATGTATTATGGGAGTGAAGTGGACAAGGTTTTGGTCAATATACAGTAACCTTGGGGAGATAGAGTGCAGAGCATGTCTAGCAAAACAGTTTAGATTGTCATCCATCTCTTCCCAGGCTGATTTATATTGTATTCCCTTTGAATGAAGCCAGAAGCTATGGCAACTGTTTAAATCAATAATCTTTGTTTGTATTATTGTGGCATCATTCTTGGTTATAGTAAAATGGTGTTCAAGGATAGGTTCATACGCACCTCTGATACATATTCTGGGAGCTCCATGTCCGTCTTCATATAATCCAGGAAGGTATATCTCAAATCATTTACTCCTACATGTACTGTGACTGTATCATATGTGTACTTATGGTATAAAGACTTGTGTGTATGTTTGATGTGGTGAATCTTGGCTACAAACAGAAAACTGACCATGGCCTTGTCCTTGAACAGTGTGATGAGTGTTGCATCAATATGTCTCACTATGAAGTCACCTATGATTTACATGTTGAGGTTTGCTTTATTGGCTTTTTAGATGAGACACTGTAAGTCTTAGATTTATTTATCTTTTGTTTGGACTATATTAATCCCAGTAGGCTAGACACCTTTTTATTGGAGACCTGAGGTGGTATTTATATTGTTAGGGGAAATTTGGCCAGGACACTAGGCAACTTTACCTACTTTTTTGAGTACAAGACGGTGCCAGAGGGCTATCACTAGTGCTTGAAAGATCTCCAAGATGGAGGCTAGCAGATGTAATAGGACGGAGGAGAGTAATGTAAAATCATTTGGAAATATGGAGAAGGATACTGAGCAGAGGGAAGCCATGATGGATAATGTAGCAGTTGCTGTTATGAAGACATAAAAAGCTGATTCTGCCATAGTGGATTATGCAAATAAGCAGCATTTAGCTACTTCTTAGACTAATTATGTGCAGAGAAGCATTGTAATAACAGAACTGGAGGATGGTGGAATGTCGAATAAAAAATGGCTGGAGTTACTTGACAAGGAGAAAACAGAAAATAACTGTTGTACCATGATGTGAGATGGCAGATCAGATATTTATTAAGTATGAGGAATAGAAAGAACTGTTTTTTGATAAAGTTACTTGCAGAGAAGAATCATTTCAGAGTACAAGTAAAACTTTTTCAGAAGTGATCAGTGGTAACAAGAGGTAATGGTACTGTAAATACTTTTCTTTATAAAAAAGGAACACTGGGAAACAAAGAACTAGAAATTGTGCTACTGTAGATCAATGCATTGTTTGGGACAATTAAGCCTTGCCATTAGGGTTTTCTGTCAGAGAAGTAAGGTATTTGATTCATTTAGATAAAGAGGCCCTGTGTGACATTACATATGAAACTGAATTTTTGGTGCATAAATTCCAAAATGAATACAAAAAGAAAAATTACATTTATCCAGGGAACAATTACATTTTTGTGGGTCAAAGTGTAAATCCAAAAACAGCATGTGCTTGTTCAGTTTAGAACTGATATTACAGAACAAGAACAACTGAAGAAATTTTTACATAACTATTGTGATAAAATTGAAATATTAAGAAAACTACAGATGACAGATATGCATGGAATGGTGGCTGGGAAGTGGATGTTGAGTAAAATGTAAAGCAGGATGTTTTGCAACATTTATCTAATGTGATATTTGTTCAAGGTTTTAGGGTTACTTTAAATACCAAGGCCAACCAAAAACTTGTTATTTTTGCGGGAGCATAGAACATATAATTCAAGACTGTAAAATGGTTAAGTAGAACCAACATAAAGAGATCAGTCATATTAGGAACAAATATAAAAACAAATGTAGAGAGAGAGAGTGTGGAGGACATACACTTTTGGTTTGACTGTGCACAAAAAGAGTGCAATAGTACAATAGGAAAATGTAGACATTATTGAAAAGGTGTATTATATGATTATAAAGCAAATAAGGGTTGATGAGATGGGGGGATGCGATTGAAGAAAGTGAAGTTAATTTCATTCAAGAAAATGATATACATATAGGGTTACAGGAAGTTCAGAATAAGACATGTAACATATTTGGGCAACTGCTAAATGAACAATGGGATCAGAAATAAGGGAAACTGGAGGAAATGGTTACATACCAGACAGGAAAAATACTATAGGGCAAAAGGCAAAAGTAAGGAAATAAAAGTTTAGACATTTCCTTCCAAAAGTTAAAAAAGGGAAAGAAATAATGTTAGAGTGGTTTCAATTAATGTTAATAGTCTTATAAATAAGTTCAAAAGATTATAAGTATAAAAAAGTTGCAGGTTTATATACTGATATTATCTGTTTACAAGATACATGGTTTATAATGTTTAAAGACAGAATGCAAGCTGAAAATGATGGGGACATAAATTGTATGGAATTTAGGAAATGACTGATATTCAGGAGTAAAATTTTTGATTAATGATAGAGTAGAAGTATAAGACATTCACATTCCCCCAGTTCTACTAAACTTCCATGCAGGACTAGCTTAGTCCTGCATGGAAGTGCCCATTTAGGAGCAGGATGGCAGCGCGCCATGCATATTAATAAGGCGTGTTGCCCGAGCTCCTAGGCTTACAAAGAGAGTATACGAGCTCTCAGAATAAACATGCCCCTGCAATGTAGAACAGCAGAAAGTGGTAAGAAATGAGCGAGACCACTCACAGGTGTCCGCATATCCCCACCAACAGTCCCCCATGTGTACAACAGCAACAGTACATATAAATTAAATGAAGAAACACTTTTATTTTTTTTTTAATCCGAGTACAGCTAACTGTAGGTGTGTGGGTGTGCCCATCATTTAGCTATGGTTAAAGGAGCTTAAAAGGCTGAAGAGGATAACAAGGAAGATATATGCAAATGAAGCAGCATAGCAACAGGGTAGTGGGCAGAGCATTTGCCTAACGAGCAAGCATTCCCGGTTTGAGTCCCATTGCAGCACAGTCTATTTTACATGGCAAAGTACATTATAACCAATATTTTTGTTGCAAAACCCACTAAATAACATATATTTATGAACTGGAGTACTGCAGGAAATACACATGTGAAGTATTAGTGTCATAATGAATAAGGTACTAGTAAGCAGGTTTAAGCACAAATAAGCAGTAGTAAGCACATGTAAGCACTAGCAAGCATGTTTAAGCCTGTTTGCATGGGGGTAAGCAATACCTACACAGATTAAGCAAGTTAGAAGCTAACTGAGTATAAGAAACTGTAACCAGAAGTTAGCAGTGCTTAGCTCCGTGCAAACCCACACAAACCTGCTTACAACTGCTTTAAAGTGCCTTAATCACTCTGCATCCAATGGCCCATGTTCTGCCCAGCAACAAAATAAACAGCCTCTGCAAGGCTTGAACCCAAGACCCTGTACACTACAGTCACAGTAGTTAACCACTAAGCCATCATAGCAGTACATAACATTGAGGTTTCAACAAACAAATCCTCACCATAGGAAAATCAAACTGAACATGTGAAAGGAATCTATTTATAGTGTGATGTTGTATAACCTGCTACATAACATAAATATGTGAACTGGAGTACTGCAGTAAGGCCAGATGTGAGGTGTTATTGTAATAAAGTGATGAAGTCCCCAGGACCCTATACAGTGTACGTGCATATGAATTACAGATACCAGACACATATATAACATGTAATGATTAATAAATCAATGCCAAAAGGAAAATATAGTGCAAATTAAATATTAAACAATGCTATGCATTGCACAGAGCTTAGTTGGTGTAAGCAATGTGTAGGCTGGCTAACTCAATCTGCCCAGTGGTATACCCCTTTAAGTAATGCCAACATTAGGTAAGCAAGTGTGCCCATACCATAGCCTTTTCAAAACCATCCAATCACAGGAAAGTGCAGGAAATTGGGTGTATTTAAACCCCACAGGCACGAAGACGTCCCATAACTGGTTGCAGCTCCCTACTGTAGGCAGAATGGCTGGAGTTGGGGAAGGCACTCGATTTAGAGTGCAGTGCTGGGGTACTCAGGAGTCCAGATTCATGGTATGGCTCCTGGTAAAACACCATGAGCAGAGACTACTGGAGGGCTAGTACCAGGGCTCTCAGTATAAAGTGGAGGCCTGGGACAGTCTCGCCCGTGACCTCACCAGTGCCACTAATATCCCCCGGACTGGTGAGCAGGTCAGGCATCACCATGCAGACCTGAAGTGGCAGAGGGGGGGATCTCTTGGAGAAGTGGATCCAATAATCAAGGCAGATGGCCGATGCCCCAGCTCTGAGTCTAGTACAGTACTAGTACAGTAGCTCATTCTACTACGTAGATAATGATTGCCTAGCTTGTGTATACTATGGATAGGTAATGGCTAAATATCACTGTATTTCTCTGACAGCTGCAGATGAGCGGGCTGCGAACCAGCAAGCCCATGCTGCTAGGCTGCAAAGGCTGCGTTATGAGGCAGGTTAGTAATAATCTTGCATGTACGGTCATAACAAATAAATAGAACAGTTCTAGAAAGTGTTGTACCAGTATAAAATGTATTGTGTATGGGATGTACCAAATAAAATAGACAATATGGCAGGAAGACTTTCATATAGGCTGTGTGTAAATAAAGGTGTAATATCTTGTGAATAAAAGTATAACCCCTGGAGTGCTTGTGTACATTCTGCTGTCAAATGTTGTTGTTAGGATTAGTAGATTGTTAGGTACATGTATAACATCAACATGGAATCTGGGAGTATGTGTAGAAATTGTCTGGTAGTGTTAACAAAGATTTTCTCCACAGCTATAACAGGTAGGAGGTGTAGACTGTAGTTAAAGCACAGCTCACTCATATACTTGTCTACAAGCATGGAATCTGGAAGTATGTGTAGAATTTGTCAGGTAGTATTAACAAAGATTTTCTCCACGGCTATAACAGGTAGGAGGTGTAGAATGTAGTTAAAGCACAGCTCACTCATATACTTGTCTACAAGCATGGAATCTGGAAGTATGTGTAGAATTTGTCA
Organism: Protopterus annectens; assembly: GCF_019279795.1. Taxonomy (NCBI): domain Eukaryota; kingdom Metazoa; phylum Chordata; order Ceratodontiformes; family Protopteridae; genus Protopterus; species Protopterus annectens. The sequence goes on from NC_056729.1 coordinate 1,501,655,488, forward strand.
GGTAGTATTAACAAAGATTTTCTCCACGGCTATAACAGGTAAGAGGTGTAGACAATACGTAAGACACAGTCCATGTAGATACTAATCTAAAAACATACCATTGTACAAAGTAAGGACATTGGGTAGTGTAATAATACATGTAAGGGACAGATCACTGCAGTGACTATGAATGTTGTGAAAACTACAGGGATATATTAGTTGTTAATTCTCTCTCTCACCCCCACTATATGTGCAACAATAACCTAATTAAACACCTCAATGGGTTCATGTACACTCCAAAGTTTTGTTGGGACATATGTCCAATTGGTTTATAAATATTCACATGTGGTTCTATGCATGTGCCATGTTACAATACTCCCATATTGGTGGCCTGTTGCTATCAATGAAACTTGCATGCTGTTGTAATGGCCACTGTTGTCCCATATATGCATGTGTTCTGCTCATTCTGCAACTGTTGTAAATCTGGTGTATTGGGTTAATGGGAATACCTATGCATGCTGTTATAACTAATCCTGAATGCTTCTGAAACCACACAAAAGACCAGTGAAAACAGCTCTACTTTCCAAAACAAGAATTTAATAAAAACCTTTTAGTTGTCTCTCCTCTCCTAGCGCCTCGGCTGCAAGCCTTTACAGAGCTTTGGATAGTGGTTATTTAATCCTGAATGCTGTTGACCATTACTAACTGATATCCTTCTAAAAACTGCAACACCATAGCATGTATGGGAATGCCGGTCCCAGCGGACCCACCTGTCCCACCTTGGGTTCCTATTACCAGATCAAAAGACCGTAATCACGAATACGAAAAGAGCAACATGCATTGTGCGAAATACGGAAATGCCAAACGTCCAAAACAGCGAAAATTTAAATGTCGAAGTATAATGGTTGGCCCATCTGTGGTATAGCTCCGTAAGGTAAGTGTGCGATAGATAGGATTTTAGGGTTAGGATGTGGGTTAAGGTAAGTGAATAGATAGGTAATGTATGTAAGATTTAGTGTAGTGTTAGAGGTAGGGTTTTATTTAACTGTAATTATGTGTATTATTTATTTTTTTGGGGTTTATGTCTGTGGGAGAAGTGTGCGGTAGTTACGGACCTTAGGGTTAGGGAGGGGTTAAGGATAGTGCATAGATAGTTGTGTATGTGGGATTTAGTGTAGTGTTGGAAGTAGGGTTTTGTTAAATGTATGTATGTGTATTATTTTTTTTGGGTGCATGCCTGTAGGGGACATGTGCGGTAGTTACGGACCTTAGGGTTAGGGAGGGGTTAAGGATAGTGCATAGTCAGTTGTGTATGTGGGGTTTAGTGTAGGGTTAAAAGTAGGGTTTTGGTACTTTACTTTAGGTTAGAAGTAGGGTTTGGGTAGTGTATGTATGTGGTTTATTTATTTTATTTAGGTAGGTAGCATGTAGCGGATGGTGGGGTTGGCCGACTATGACAGTTCGATATTTTATTTTTCGCTGTTTAGTGCATTCGGGATTTTCATGGTTCGCGTTATAGGTGTCAATGTTTAGGTTTCGCGTAAAGTTTTTTCGATTTCCTATTATAGACCCCCCACCTCAGCTGACCATGGCACTGGGCTCCAGCACATCTGGGGCCCAGCCTGGGACATCCTCCTCCATTGGCCCTACACCACCTTCAGGTGGAACTGCTGTAGAGGATGGGGCTTGGCCCCCCCTGGGAGCGGGGGCAGAGAGGTACCTGTCTCCCACTGTCAGGTCCGGGCCATGGCGGGTAGCGAGCTTGACATGGAGATTTGAGACAAGATACGCCAGCTTGAGGGCCGCTTAGCACAATTAGAGGGTGAGCCTGCCCCTCATACCCAACCCCCAACACAGCCACCTTTGGGGCCGTGAAGGTGCAGTGGTGAGCTCAGTCCCACTGTTTCCATTTGGGGGCTCATGGGCTTGCAACTTCCAAACACCCCACTCCGTCCAAGGTGTTTACCCCCACATGTGTCATATACCACTCCTGTATGTGTCTTGTTTGTCTTGTCTGTTAACCCACCCAACCTATCTCCCCAAATATACCTATTACCCCTCCCCAACATCCCACTCTCACCTGAAAAAAAAAGAAAAAGGGCAATCTGTTCCCACAAAAAAATGTTGCCCCCATACATAGCTGTCCATTTCACACATGTGTCCACTAGACACATGTAATCCAGTGTAATTGGCATCACAATAAATTATTGTTGTCCTCACCCCCAACCAGGGGTTTGAGTGTCCAAATCTACCCCCAAATTCAGGTGTATATGCACAGCTGTTGCTGTAGAAGAAATGGGCATCTATGGACCTTCCCTACACCCTTCCTACACATCCCTGCCTATTTACCCTACTATCTATCCCTCTTTGTGCCCCTTTTTCACCACTTTCCCATCAACCCCTCTTTCTTTTCTTTTAAAGAAATTAGCACAGGGGTAAACACTTTTAAGCAGCAGTAAGTGGATTTTAGCTTGTTTGCATGGGGGTAAGCAATGCCTACATAGGTTTAGCAATTTAGAAGCTGAGTATAAGAAACTGTAATGGGAAGTTAACAGTACTTGGCTCAGCACAAACCCACTTATAACTGCTTTAAAGTGCCTTAATCATTCTGTATCCAATGGCCTGTGTTCTGCCCAGCAATTAAATAAACAGCCACTGCTAGGCTTGAACCCAGGACCCTGCACACCATAGACAAACTGATTTACCACTAAGCCATGCCAGATATACATAAATTTGAAGTTTTCACAAACATATCATCCAGCCTAGTCATGCAACAGTACAGAGGATGTATGCCAACATGTAGATATATGTGTGTGTCTACATATAATAATATCTAAACAGATACAACATATATATATATATATATATATATATATATATATAGATATATATATATATATATGAATATATATGAACATATAAACATGCAAATGCCTACATCGACACATATACATGTCAACACCTATATGTCTACATATACACAGCAAGTTACATATATGTACGCAGATATATAACCCTGTAGGTATATATGGACATAGTTATATATATGTAAGCATATATATATATATATATATATATATATATATATATATATATATATATATATATATATAGGTATATATGGCCACACATCTGTAGATAGCAATGGTAGATTAACAGAAACAAATATGTCCACATGCACCGTTAATGGGATTGAGAAGCCCCAAACAATATACGTCTTGTATGAATAGGCATGCTCCTCCACAGCCAAACACGTCCACCCTGCAATAAACTACCAAGTGTTACAGATCCCATAACCATGGCCTGACATGACATCGGCACAAGATGTTAACAGTACTACAACCAACCCGCATGATGTAAGGCTGGTATTGGTAAGATGTCATGCAGTACAGAATGGCTCCCATAGGAAATGTAAAATGTGGAAGCTATCAACATCCCCAGGATGCATTTACACAGACACATATATGCAGATACAGATATACATATATATATATATATATATATATATATATATATATATATATATATACATATATAGATATACATGTGACTACACATACACACACAGAGATATGTACAGTAAGATACATATGTAAAAGATGCACAAAATATGGAACAGCAACTATGCCTATAGTTCACACCTGAACAACTAGACACTGTATGAGCTACCCATACAAATTACAATTGTTGCCTTCAACATATACCCACAGAGAGGTCATAGGAAAAAACACCACACACAAGTTTGCAGAAATGGAAAACCCTTATTTGTGTGCTATTACAGTTCTATATGCCATGTCATACAGCTGTTCACACACTGATATCCATATAAACAGAGTAATTCAAATGTGAAACAGTTATACTAATACAGTAGTCTGGAAAGGTTCACAGCTGTTGCTGTCCAGGCCAAGGCCTTCACATTGTACAATAGTAAAGACAGACTGGGCCACATGATACTAAACAATCAACAGTATGTAATACAGGTGTATAGTTCAGCAGCCTCTAGCTACACTCTGTACAAGATCATTAGGTGGTAAAGACTTCAGTTGACCAAATGGGATGTAAATGTTACATAACAAGGCATAACTGACACCATCACATGCACACTGACAAATAGAACAGTTTGTATGGCAGGAGGCAGTAGGCCTGTATTAACCCAATTTATGTGAGTAATGTAAATATAGGTGAAGTATACGGTATGTACATCCAGATACCTTAAGGCAGCTCACCCCTGATACCCCCACATTTTGTAACAGCCTAGGTAATTTATGGTGCACCCCCCTAGATTCAATAATACATGGCCATATACCACTGTTACATACACTGGCCTCTGGAGTGCATAAGGGCACACATGTATTGTGTAGGTGAAGCCCACACATATATGGCCCCAGCCCCACCGTATGTGTGGGGGATACAACAGCAGTAGACTGATAGCAGCAATGGCAATTTTAAATACAGAATCCAAAAAAAAGGGAGTCATCAGCACGTGAGGCAAATGCACGGCTCTCAATAAGTAGAATCCAAATAAAAAACACAGAGAGCCAGCATACAGTGTTCAAAAATATTGTAATGAAAATTAAATCATTACAGAAAAGAACAAACCGGTTTCGGCAGGAACAAACACAGCCTTCCTCAGTAAATACACACAGCCCACTACCAAACAACCACTGACAGCATGTCATATCTGCAAAGCTTGATATGTAGGTAGAGGGCAGAGGCTGGAACACAGGCCTATATGTGGAAAAATGTTGCCATATACTAAGCAAGTTGCTGGTGTTACAGGATAGTCTGCAACATACCCTTTGCCAGGGAATTAAGGATAGAAACATAAATGGATGTAGCCATGTACTGATAGCACTCAACACACACACTGCCAGTTAAATATCTGACACAGGACCTGTGTGGTAGACAGACAGAACATGATAGGCACACCTCTGGTCACCAAGAGGATAGGCCCACAGTTGGGAGCTATGCAGACAGACTGCATTCCAAGGTAAACTAGTATGTACACACACACCCTGTAACATGAGTACTACACAAAGTATAACACAACTCTACTCACACTCTGTCTGTTGTTCTGGAACCTCCTACAAATACGTAGCTGGCCTGAGTTTGCCAGTTTCCCTGGAAGAGGTATTGCTACCTGCTGTCTGTACCACTGATGCCCACACACAGGAAGGATGTCCATCACACAGGAAAGGTAAAGGGACCACACCCACATGATGTAGGGTTTTATAGTAGGTGGTTGCCATGACAGTGGTAATTGGAAGTAATACACAGCAAGCTGCATGCAGTTAGCAAGTGTAGGACACTGATTGGTGCATTGGCCATCACCTGATCAAGTGCATCAACTACTATAGCCAGGCTGTAACTGACCCCAAGCAGCTCAATCCATTCACTGGAGAGAGAGGGAGAGAAAGATAGAGAGAGCAAGCAAGCAAAAGTGTAAAAAAATACAGCTCAGCAAACTAACAGCTGAAAATGCAGGCATTTAGGCAGCTGCCAGTCATAAATACATCATTTTCACAACAGGTATGTGAAGTATATGTACATGTATTAGAATGCAGTACCTGGTCCATCCTAATGGGATAGATGATGTGGAATGAGTTATATGTGCCATCAGGTGTTGTTGTGATTATGTTCAACTGAACAACTGCCATGGGCAATAGTGTTTGCCCCTGTGGGTAGTGGGCCATAGCTGTTAACTGTGCAGGTCAGCACTGACAGACAAGATGTAAGCCATCATAGTGTGTGATGTGTAGTGGGAAGTATGTATATGATGTGGCCAATAGCTAGTGGTGGAAGTAATGCCATTATGATGGACATGTGGGAGCCATGGACCACCACTGGCAGGATACTCTGGTGAATCTGTACTGGGCATGCCAGAATGCAGTAGGTGTGTAATAGGGTTACCTGCAAACAGGTCCCACATATACCCCACTAATGACAGGCCATGTCCATATGTTTCACCTGCCTGAGTTGTAGGAAGGCAGAACAGTGCAGCTGTGCAGGAAGATGTTGTGAGATTGTGGAGCTGATGTCTGAATGTACCCCGCATTAAGTTATGCATATGTGTACATATGTCACATATATAATATATAAGGATGAATGTATATCAGCATGTATGTTCAGAAATATACATATACCCATGTGTAGACATATATGTGCACATATATATGGATTCACATATATATACATATATATAGATATATACCTATATGCACATGTCTACATCTGTATAAACACCCACACAAACATATATGTATGTAAAGACATGTCCCCTATATTACTACCACAGTGATGTGTGCTATGTGCAAGGCAGCAGTGCACATAGCAATACACACAGATATTTACAGCTGGCAGTGTGTGCACCATGGATGGGTATGTCACATGTTAGTCCCTGCTTAGCACCACATTGCCCCCATCTGTGAAGTATGCAGTGGGAATATGGGGAAGTATGGCAGATACACACGTGGAGGTGGTCAGGATTGGTAGATACAGAGAACAGTCTACAGGGGTGGTATGTGAGACATGTGGTGGGTAAACACCGTGGATGGTGTGTATGGTCTGTGATGTGGATGCCCCATGATTCCCAATATGGGCACAAAGGAAACAAGGCTCCCATCAACTGCCACTCACAACAGCAGTCCACGTCCTGAAGGTCCCTGGTCTGGAGGCTGAGCCGGAGGAGCATGTTGTCCATGTGAATGTGTACTGGGTGCCTCAGACTGATGTAGCACATCCCTCATTAATCTGTGGAGCCTGGTATGGAACAGACCCTAGACCTGAGCTCAGGGGACAGGAACATGTTGATGTGTGCCCTGAGAGGGGGGGGGGCAACATCTCCTGGATGATTCCACCTGATGGTACTGCTGTAACAGTACACAAGGAGGCCCCAGGTTGGCACACACATGTGATGTGGCCAGATATCCTGGTCAGATGGGTGTGGAGAGGTGGATCAGCTGGCCAATAGAACATATACATGTTATTGTGTCACTGTTATAGAACATTTGTTGGTATTAATAGTCTACACAATCCCGGTACATGTCCAACAGCATACATAGATCTCTCCAATAACACAGACAGTCAGATGTGCAGCAATCTCAGAGCAGCCATACCACTGGCATATATGTAACCATAGTGGCCCTGTCAATGGCATGCAAGTGAATAGTCTGTAACAGGCCAGCAATGTTAGTGTCCACACAGGGAACATGGCTGCAATCACATAGCAGAAGTAGTGGTACAATACACAATCTGTCCAAACGGTAGTTAAGCTGTAGCCATACCTAATGAGTTGTGTGTACAGTCTGTTGAAGCTGATATGGTGGGGGGGGGTGACAGAGATGTGTATTATGAACTGTGGTAATCTTGCCATATGAGTTGCTCAGGCCTGTTTCCATCTTTATGCCTTTCAGGCAAGATGTCACACAGCAGGTTACCTGTGTATTCAGTGGATGAAAATGAGATAATCATCAACCACCTGGCACACCACTACCAGGTTCGCTTTGGCAGGACAGCCCATGACCAGCAGAAGCAGACTGCCCTGTAGAATGATCTAGTCCACAGGGTCAATAATGTCGGCCTGCATAACCGCAGTTATAATCAGGTCAGGCATCATTGCAGTGATCTGCTTCACAATGCCCGTTGGCATTCTGCCCCATCTGGGGGAATCACCTTGCCACATGGGGGGCCATGCAATCCATCCCCCCTGACACATGTTGAGAAGCTCCTGGCCAGCCTCATGGCACCTTCCCATCTGGAACACCAACAACCACAAGACCCCTTCGTGGAGGTGGGTGTCACCCACACACCAGTCGAGGAGCATGCAGGTAAGGCACAAGGCACATCAGTAGACCACTGATGTGTAAATATTCACAGTGGTACAGGTAGATCATGCATATCTGACATGTAATAGGTATATTGTGTTGCCGCATTGTAGTGATAAACAAATGTCCAGATGTGGTAGTATTGTGGAAATTTACCGTTGATGTCTGGTAGTACTGCACCTGGCCTGTAGCAGTGCCACAGTTTTGGCCACTGACATTGCATCTCTCACCCTCTATGTAGGTCCCTCTGGGGTAACAACAAGGCAGAAGCCTGTAGCTGGTGAGTATGTTTTATGTAGATGCACATCAACACACTGGACATGTAATGGTGATAGTATATTCCATGCACACATCTAACACACCTACCCTGAACGGATGCTGTACATGTGAATGTATTGTTGCTGTGAAATGCATTGTCTCACAGGGGGGACCATGATGGGGTATTGAAATGGTATGTCACACACCTGCATGACAGCTAACATCCTGCCATTGCGGAGTGTGTCCACAGGGAGTAACATACTGTTGGTAGACTTGGCCTACAGTACTGACATGTTCTGAACAACACCCATATACAGTGCAATACCAGTGTATATACCTGTAGGACAATGCCAACTGCTTGAAAGATACACTATGGCATAAAGCATTACAGTAGTCCACATTATCAGCTGGGTCTAGGCTGAACATGTGGTGTTCAGTGTATGGGACACTGTAAGGTGACACAAACGTGTAGGGCTTACCTGTCATGCATCTGCATAAAAGCTGAGGGGGGGGGGTCTCAGCATGACACACCAGTGCACTGCAGCAGGCATCCTAATTATGGTAGGAATGGCTCTATCTGCATATAATCAGGTTCAGGACCTGTGGCAGCCATAACCCTACCCACACTGCAATAGTGATGGCATTGTGTGAACACCATGGGATGTGCACATGTGTAGACCTTGCAATCATGCAGAATAGGGGATATGTGTAGGGTAGACTGAACATACACTGGCAATTGCAGAAGGCCCCCGCTGGTATACCCCTGCCATGAGCAGTGACTGCTGTAGTACACACAACAAGAGGTGTAATAAACCGTCATGATAAGGGTGTGCACACATATGCCCACATGGTGTGTATGCATTGTGGTCAGCAGCCGCACACCTAACACAATCTGTAGACACTGCATGTGAAAGTACAGGACATATGTTACATACAGGGCTTGTGTACGGCTAAGATATGCGGTGCTGTGGTCCCATGGCAGAGCAAGGATGTGTGTGTAAAATCAAAAATGGTGTTTATACCCGCCATAGCCATGGTATGTTCTGATGGCTGTCAGTGTAGACATTTCTGCAGTGGTCATTCAGGATCTGTTGATGATGACAGCTGTAAATCAGGCAACAAACATTCACCAATGTTAACAGTCCACATATCATCCCAGGTATGTGTTGCTGATACTCATAGGGGCTGTGAGAGGTATAGCTGACATAACTGACACAGTACTACACATTTCGCAATGGGTTGTACACCTATGTGTTGTGGTGCACAGTACATGGCAGGGTGCAGAACAGGTGCACAGCAATACTGTGTACATGGGTGCAGTAGTATCCAGGGGAAGGGGCAACACCTAGTCATAGCACATGCATCATATATGTGTATACTGTTGCTAGTGGTTTACTATCATATTTGTACATGTCATTTGGATGAAAGCAATGATTTCTGACAAATATTGTTGGAAATCAAAACACCGAGCAACCGAAACATCGAACGGAGCATTTCAGCACTGTCGAATATCGACTTTGCTGAAATGCTCACAACTACCCACAACTAACAATAATGTTTGCAGGGGGGCAAGCCCCCCTTCACCCCCCATGTGAGGGACTGCGCCCCCCACCCCCTACTTATATATATAAACTTCAAGATCGCACTACAGTGAGGGTAAGTGTACATTTCCGATCCCCACTATATTGCGATCTGCACCGCAATTTTGAAGCTGACAATAGCAGCTGTTCGCTCATGTCAGCTTTGACATTGTGGTGATCGAACCCTCAGTTCGAGAAAATGATTTTCGCACATATTCGATCGTCTAAATGACAATCGAATATGTGATAGTAAACCGTTGCTAGCATGGATTGACTATAGCTGACCTACATGCTGTTCTGTACCATATGTTTTGCATGTTAGGAGATGGGTAATAGGAGGACTGTGTGTACGATCATTGTGCAACCTCACCTGTAAGTGTGTATGTGTGCATCCTGGTGGTTAGTTTGCCTGCAGAGTCACTCTGGTAAAGTGGTGGGAGGTAGATGCATGTATGATACATGTGTGCGTGTGTGTGCTTGTGTGTGGCCATGTATGCACATGTGTGATTCTGGAGTGTTCATACAGCTGTACCCCCCTTTAGGACCATGCAGTACATGGACATGGACTGCCACATTACACACCAGGAATACCTGTCATGTAATCACAGGACAGCAATAGTATAATATGGTCTGTAGCATGGAACAGGCATCCAGAGGGAAGGTAGACTCCAGATACACACTTAATATTGCAGTCAACAGAGGGGTAACCTACAGCCCATGTATGCAGCTCTACAGATGCATTGGGGAAGTAATAGTCAACACCAGGGAGTGTATCCAAATATTACATCTGCACATGATGGGCTGACAGAGCAGCATATCTGGTATGTACTGAGCATTACATACACATGACACACCAGTGGGAGCTATTATGGATACAACATAGTAGCCCACACATATAAGGGCCATGCACACCATTCCAGCCATACAGAGGGTGCATACCGAATGACAGGCCATGTAAATCCACTACACACAGGTCAGGCAGGTAAAGTAGCAACAGGCCTTGTGTTGTGACTGCTTGTGTGGGCATTTAGAGGACTGTGATAATGAGTGGTATCAATGTGTGTATGCTAACAAGTGTGATGCAGGATGGGGTAGCACAAGGACATATACGTGGGACTGTCTGTAAAGCCATGGACAGGTAGGTATTATGGAGATGTGTGTGCATGTGTGTGTGCGTGTGTAGGTGTGTGCGTGTGTGTGTGTGTGTGTGTGTGTGTGTGTGTGTGTGTGTGTGTGTGTGTGTGTGTGTGTGTGTGTGTGTGTGTGTGTGTGTGTGTGTGTGTGTGTACTGTTAGGCAATGCTGTACAGGTTTTAAAGTGCATTTATTGTTTTCCCCCACAGGTGGCGAGGTGGGTCAGGGTCCCTCCTGCATCCAATCTGATGTAGGTCTCCATACAGACACCGATGATTATGATGATGATGATAATGTTGAGGCACAGGTGGGGTTGCAGGGGCCGACACTGCACTAACATTTGACATCCCCCTCTTAGCCACCCCACCCCGCCCCGCACACAGTTACAGTGCCTATACACACCCCATCACCAGTGGCCATAGCAGATGGACAGCTGGCATTCAGTTGCAGTACACAGGAAAGTGTGGTAACCATGCCTACTGTGTCCAGTCACAGTGAGCATAGCTGGATGTCCAGCAGGCTGCCACATAGGTGGATGTCCCAGGGTGTTCATGGTAAGGCCGCTGGACATCATGCCCCTGGCATAGGCGACATAGTTGCAACCAGCAGAAGCATGTTTTAGGCTGTAATGGTGTTTCAGGCATGTATTGAGTGTTACATCAGACAGGGCCTTAGGCTGCAGAAGGCTGCTCTCGCATCTGTAAGCGACAACCTCCATGAACTGTCGGGTGCCATCCATGCTTCTACCGAGCAAGTGGATAGATGGCATGATGAGATGATGGCCCTCATCAGCTGTGGTGTGTCCGTGCTTCAACATTTGGTGGGGATGAGGCTATGCCTGCGTGGACATGGGCCAGCAATATCAACAGCTGGCAGTCAAAATGGGCATGCTAGGACACCAAGGGGCTCCCATATTGGCAATAGCAGCTCCGGAAAGTGTGGGGGGTGTGCTGTCCACACCACAGCAGGCCACATGCACATGGTCCTGGTACCAGCGGACAAATATCATCAGCAGGTGAGAGTAGCAAATTGACATCTGTACCTGGACATGCCTGTGGAACCCCTGGCAGGCACAGTCCACATGTCCATGGCAGGAGGCAGTGAACTGCACACCCTGCCAGGTATGGTCTGAAGCTGTCCATAAACACCTGTGTAGGGTGGCCACATGGCAGAACTGTGTGCATGCATACCCACACACTATGCAAACACACCTAGAGCAATCTCATACCTACACACACCACATCACCTCAGGCAGCTCCCCAAAGTACACCCCTCACCCACACACATGGTGTCAAAGAATATATGACCCTCCCTTGGCCTCTGCCAAACCAACACCACACCCTGTGCATATGATGATACCTACGCTCCATACCTGTCATCCATACCATCGATGCATGGACAGGCTGATATGGTTCTGATGCACACATTGACTGTACACCAGTGTACTACAGTCCTGCAGTGTAACATGCTGTAGGGAGTAGAGTGTGAGGCATATTTGGCAGGTAGTGTAGCCGTCCAGCAATGATTCCTTCTAGCTGTTAGTAACACTGCTTGGTTGTGGACTCTGAAATGATATGCAATTGTGTTGTATGTGTTCATGTGTCAGCACGAGGATGCCCTGTGCATATGATGATACCTGTAATCCATCCCTGTCATCCATACCATTGATGCAGGGACAGGCTGGTATGGTTCTGATTCACATGGTGACTGTACACCAGTGTACCACAGTCCTGCAGTGTAACATGTTGTAGGGAGTAGAGTGTAAGGCATATTTGGCAGGTAGTGTAGCTGTCCAGCAATGATGCCTTCTAGCTGTTAGTAACACTGCTTGGTTGTGGTCTCTAAAATGATATGCAATTATGTTGTAGGTGTACATGTGTCAGCATGAGGATGCCCTGTGCATATGATGATACCTGTGCCCCATCCCTGTCATCCATACCATCAATGCAGGGACAGGCTGATATTGTTCTGATCCACACAGTGACTGTACACCAGTGTACCACAGTCCTGCAGTGTAACATGTTGTAGGGAGTAGAGTGTGAGGCATATTTGGCAGGTAGTGTGGCTGTCCAGCAATGATGCCATCTAGCTCTTAGCAACACTGCTTGGTTGTGGTCTCCAAAATGTTATCCATGTGTGTTGTAGGTGTACATGTGTCAGCACAAGGATGGACTGCAGTCATATTGCACAACATGGTATGTCAGTGTGATGACAACATGGCAGTGACATATCTGGGGTACAGTCGAAAACATGTCACAGGTTACTATACCAGGTATTGCCTGTGCCACAATGACAGGTGGCCCACTGAGGTGTGTATACCTTGCAACTTGATGTAGACCCATCCGCATACATGCACACTGTTACTTGCCAACACTGGGACTAGACCCCTACCTAGCAATGTCGTGCTACTGACGTGTGTGGCTTACCTTGCACAACAACTGCCTTAACCACTCTGTATCTGACAGCTCTTGTTCTGCCCAGCAACAAAATGAACATCACTTGCAGGTCTTGAACCCAGGACCCTTTACACTGAAGTCACAACACTTAACTACTATGCCATGACCACTGGGGAGATGGCTGTTGTTTTGCCAATATAGCTGTCATTACACATATTGAGTAGCATTGAACAATTGCCTTTACTTCCTAGATTGTGTAGTCCTTGTTATTAATATGACTGTTGCATCACATATGTTGCTTTATCATAATGTACACATAGCAGATACATACGGTGAGATACATGTGGGAGGTATACACAACCATGACATTTACTTATGACAGGAATATGGTTGTATACATATCATAGGTGTATAGATGTCTACATGTACATACACATGTATACTCCTATATATGTCTGTATACACATCTGTATAGTGCTACATATATATAGTCATGTGTACATCTTTTCGTATATACATATGTATACATATCTATACATATATGTATATATACATATGTGTATATATAGGTATATGTATATTTACATATAGATATATGTGTATATAGCTATATATGTATGCACATCCTATGTGTACAGATATGCCCAGTTATGTTGGTGTATATATATATATATATATATATATATCTATATATATATATATATATATATATATATATATATATATATATATATAAAACTATATGTGCATACATATCTATTCTGATATACCTACTACTGTCGATATATCTGTAGATATCCATATGTATATGTGCATATGTATCACTATCTGTATATGTGTAGAAATATATTGCTCTGTATGTATATATCTGGGTGTGTATATGTACATCTATATACATATACATACCCATCTATATATGTCGATATGTATATGTGTAATCATATATATATATAGATATCTGGATAATTATATGTACATATATTTTCACCATATGTCCTGGCCATGGAGTGTAGCCCTACCACAGCCCCTATAGTCCCAACTTCGTAGTGCAAGGGGATGTCAGGTATGTATAGCAGGTATATTAGTAGACTATTGCTACTGTAATTGAGATTGTCTTCACAGACATGGTGTGTGTAGGAGGTCACATCTGCTTTCCTCGTGTGTGCCATTGGCTACTGACAGACATCCTAAGGGCATCATAGTAAAGTACCAGTGCTAGCACGTAATGCCCTGTGGACTACAGCAGAGATATTGGCCAATATATGTGGACATTCTGAAACACTCTGTACAGTCCAGAGGTATACACAGAACCCCTTAGTGCAAAACATGTGTGCCATGTCTGACAATATGGATGTTAACAGCCATGTAGATGGGTATAACACATAATGACTGGTATACATATGCCGCCATAGGTTATGCATTCACACACCCCTGTCTGGCCTGACACATAATAACCACTGGTACAGGAGTGCCATAGCCACATACTACCCACTAGATATTGACATACATCTGTACAGCATCCCACTGCTCTGTCTGATATATACATGACTGTTAAGGGAGGCCCGGCAGCAGTACATATGGCAAGTATCTGCACATGACATCTCACTGGGTAAGTACAATAAGCTGCTAGGCATGTAATGATGCACTGTGCAGGCTACAGGCAGAGTGGATCAACACTGGCCTACATCTCCTATGGGGGACTGCACATGTACCTGCATATATAGCAGGCTCTGCAGGCATGTCACAGCACAGGGTAAGATACACCTGTGTGGAAGTGCATAACCATAACCAATTTGAACACAGCCACAGCCACATATGGTAAGCTAGCATAATATTACAGTATATGGACTATCTGTTCAACACCATCCTCATATGTGCCACTCACAGACTAACCCTACATATACTGGTATGCTACATGGATTGGTCAGCTGTCTGTCTGTGGTATGGGACATGTGTGTATGGCCCTAAAAACATGTAAGACAATAGGGCATTATACAGTGGAGCAGCATGTAACATCAGATAGGATGGGACCTATAACAATGACATCTACCACAGTCTGTACACAGGCTAAAGTACATATAAACAATACACACACTGTCGACATTCACCATAGGTACACAGACCTCAGCACTGTACAAACGACCAGAGAATGTCCAGGTTATGTCATCAAATATAACCCCTACTGTACATAAACTGTGTAGCAGTCTGATATCTCACTGGCTTGTTATCAGATATGATGACACTAATGATGGTGTGCAGCACATATGCACCACTTAATGCACGACATATGTACAAAAGTTGACAGAGTTGTGGCTGGAAGCACATACACAGGGCCAATATTCACATGTTGCTGTGATAACTTCATACATTTACTGTTGTAACAGGGTTTGTTGCAACATATGTCCTATGAGGGATATGAAGTCAGTAACTGTCATGGCTTTCACCATCTACAGACTGCAATCCTCACATTACCTTCTGCAGTTCACAGATACATGCTCTGTGGGTAACACATGAAACCAAGGGCACAACACACTGCCCAGTCTGCAGATGACCCTACAGATGGGGATTCCTCATAAACATAGCACTGACATGGCAAGTATTAAAACATGTAAGACAGCCATATCCACACACACACTCACTGTTAAACCATTACTCCACATGCAGTATAGCAGCACTTATAGTCTGTAGTTAGGTCAGGCACATCCCCCTCCTATGTGTTGCCCTGTTTCCACAGTGTATGTTGTTAGAGGTAAATCTACAATCCATCTGAGATGCTGTTTGCTAAACAACAGTTTCAGTTCCTGCTTACAGTGACTGAAGAGGGCCAACACCAACATGATGTTTCTAGATATTGGGGTGTGTTTCCATGCAGTTGGCTATGGGAATGTAACCACAGCTGTTCCACATGCAATCAGCTAGGGAGGGCTGCAATCGGTGCAGAGGCCATTAGCTGATCATGAGCATCACTTACAATACACATGCTGTTGCCTAAGCAAAGCACATGTAGGTCTCCACATCCACCAGAGAGGGAGTGAGAGAGGCAGCCAGAGGCAAAGACAAGTCAGGGAGGGGTGGGAGAGTAAAACCTAAGCATGTGTGTGTCACACATCTACTAGCACAGGGTATCAAACCCCTGATGACTATGTAGTGCTATCAAGTTTCTATGCAGTTATTGGATGCACCACATAAGTTATATGTTGTGGAGCCCTCAGAACATATATGTGATGGTGAGTGACATCTGCAACAGGGATATAGTAGCAATACAGTAGGTGTAGTACACGTGCCTGTCTGCATGTACAGGTGCCAGTGTCAACACAGCCACATTCTCACAGGGATGCACACACATTGACACACTTGGCAGGGCCAGGAATACAACCCATCACTAGTGAGATTGCCACAACACATTACTGTGTGGGGTCATACAGAGGTGATATGGGCAAAGGGTATGGGGAAATGTATGACATCAGACAGCATGCTTCAGTATGCCAATGGGGGTTGTAGTGAGTGTGGATGTGATAATACACATCATACAACACACACACAAACACACAAGGTGCCAGTATTGACATGCATGGGTGCATTTTTGCATGGGTGTGTGGTGACGACTATGCCAGATGGCTATACAAGGCTAGGTGATGGGTATACCTTGGCATCAGGCCACATGACAATGGTCAGCATTGTGGCTCAGGGCTGTAGTTTCTGCAGTTGCCCACACAGGTGGGTATTGTATTCCCCCATCCAGTCACCTGGGTGACTATTGTGTGGGCCAATGCTGTGCATCAGTTGCCATGTATGTGTTCTTCAGTCCATGATACGGACGGTGTCTGGGAAGAGCACACCTCCCACATGCATGCACAGTGACATGTGGAACTGTACCTGGGGTGTCTGGCCCATGTTGAGGACACAGATTACCATCGGATGTGCCAGTCTTGACCACCTGTGGTGGGTACTAATAATGGACCACAGGTTTACCCTGCACCTACATTGATAGCATGCTAAAGGCATTCCATGGTGTCAGTGGCATCTCTCCATACAGAGCATGTTTTCAGGCATGGTATTTCCTTTGTAGGTCACATGATGGCACCACAGGTGTTCAGTGGGGAACATGCGGAAGGTGCACTGTCTGCATGTACGTGCCTATTGGACAGATGGACAGGGTACCTTGCCCTCTGTAGCCCACTGCAATCACTCCATAGTTACTATCAGTGGGCAATATGCAGTGTACTACCCACATATTGGCTGTTGCCTAGGCATGTGTGTGTGTGTGTGTGTGTGTGTGGGGGGGGGTGATATGGGTTGAGAGTGTGCTCTGGGTAATACTGGGGTTGCTAACTGTGATTGCCTGGCCTTGATGTCACGTGGGGGTATGGGTACGGATATGCACCCCAGCCTCTTGGCTATTTCACATCTGTTATCCCTGTATGGTAGACATTGTGATATATATTAGGGCCACCATATAAGACATTTGCAAAACCCACTCCAAATTGGGTCCGGGTATTACACACTCACATGCACCTCCACACAGGATATGAGTTCCATACATACACACACACACCTGTCATGCCTGGGAGTAGAACCCCTACCTAACTAGTTTATTACATTACAGCACTACACAGTTACAGGATGCACCACAGAGATTACTGGAGTACTTCTTCCCCAAAGGTGTATTTCACAGTGAATGACATCAGTAGGATTGCCAAAGTAGGGCATTTGAATTGTAGTGAGTGTGACTAGCCAAACATGCATTGCTCCCTACACAGACATAGGAACAGACACAAAAACATCCACAACCCCCATGTGTGGGAATAGAACCTCTACCAGAGTTCTATATCACACTACAGCATTATGCTGTTATAGCAGGTGCCATGGAGATTACTGGAGTACTCTTTCCCCAAAGGTGTACTTCACAGTGAATGACATCAGCAGGCTTGTCAAAGTAGGGCATTTGAATTGTAGTGAGTGTGACTAACCTAAAATGCCCCAATTAGTCTGTATGCATCAGCTGCTGTTCTGGCCAGAACAAACTTAACCAGCCTTTGCAGGTCATGAACCCAGGACCCTGTACAATACAGTCACAGTAATTAACCACTAATCCATCACAGCAGTACATGGGACTGAGATTTCACCAATATAATCCCACCATAGGAAAATCAAACTGAACATGTGAAAGGAAAGTATATACAGTTGTCCATAAAATACATCTCCAAAGCTAACTTCATGCTACTCAAGTCAGAAGTGACAAAGTTTGTGACACCCATGGAGAAAGGAGCTGAAAGCTAAACTGATGAATCCTACATTAAGGCACTGTATGAGCACATCCGCTTGTGCATGATTCGTGCCATCCCACATAGAACCATGACACTCTCCTCCATAAAAGGCAAGCCAGTCTGGTGGCCTCCTGCCATAAACAGACTATGCAACAGAAGGTAGAAACTGTTGAAGAAAAAAGGATAATCTAAGGATGCAAACAACTCCCTTACCAGCCTCAGTAAGAAGGTAAGATCCCTCATGAAATCCTACAAAACTGGTTACGTAACTAAAATTGCCACAGATTCCAAAGACAACCACAAGGCATTCCATAGTTATGTCCAGAATCTAAATGGCAATGCTCAGAAGTGCTCTGAGCTACAAAAGAATGGCATTACATAGATGATCCCAAGGAGTTTGACAATATCCTGGCAGACTGATATAGTGCCACATTCATCCCCCTCTCACCTTAAAGGGCCCATGTCAATACCAAATTATTTCCAATTTCCAGTACTCACGGCCACACAGGTAGAAACCACACTCTCCACAGCTAAGAATACAACATCCATGAGACCAGATGACATCCTGGGTTGTGTAATACATGAACTACAAAATGAAATGGCAACTCACCTAACTGTCATGTTTAATTATACACTCACATCAGGCCTGGTGCCCACTGAGTGGCACACAGCTGCAGTTATCCCACTCCACAAGGGGGAATCCACCTTGGATCCTGGAAACTACCGTCACATCAGTCTGATGAGCCTGATCTGCAAGGCCATGGAATGCATTATCATTGGCAACCCTCAAACACCGGACCCCACACAGATTGGGCGCATGGAGGGCCCATTTATGTCTCCTGAAACTGATTGACTGCGTTGAATCAGTCTGCAGAGCTGTTGAAGGTAAGGCGGTTCACACAGCCTATGTGGACCTCGCCAAGCCCTTCAACACCATCCCCCAGTCTAGAAACATAGATTAACGTACTAAGTCAGACATAAATCCCTATGCCACTCGATGGTTTGCCACATGGCTTACTGACAGAATCCAGACCGTAGAAGTAGCTGACTCCAAATCCAGCTCCAGAAAAGTGACAAGTGGAGTACCTCAGGGTTCAGTCCTAAGGCTGCTGTTGTTTGGCATCTACATCTCTGAAGTACAGGCCAACAGTACTAGACTCTGGCTAACAAGGTTAAAAGATGACTGCAAACATGATGTAGGGTTTTATAGTAGGTGGTTGCCATGACAGTGGTAATTGGAAGTAATACACAGCAAGCTGCATGCAGTTAGCAAGTGTAAGACACTGATTGGTGCAGAGGCCATCACCTGATCAAGTGCATCAACTACTATAGCCAGGCTGTAACCGACCCCAAGCAGCTCAATCCATTCACTGGAGAGAGAGGGAGAGAAAGATAGAGAGAGCAAGCAAGCAAGCAAGCAAGCAAAAGTGTAAAAAAATACAGCTCAGCAAACTAACAGCTGAAAATGCAGGCATTTAGGCAGCTGCCAGTCATAAATACATCATTTTCACAACAGGTATGTGAAGCATATGTACATGTATTAGAATGCAGTACCTGGTCCATCCTAATGGGATAGATGATGTGGAATGAGTTATATGTGCCATCAGGTGTTGTTGTGATTATGTTCAACTGAACAACTGCCATGGGCAATAGTGTTTGCCCCTGTGGGTAGTGGGCCATAGCTGTTAACTGTGCAGGTCAGCACTGACAGACAAGATGTAAGCCATCATAGTGTGTGATGTGTAGTGGGAAGTATGTATATGATGTGGCCAATAGCTGGTGGTGGAAGCAATGCCATTATGATGGACATGTGGGAGCCATGGACCACCACTGGCAGGATACTCTGGTGAATCTGTACTGGGCATGCCAGAATGCAGTAGGTGTGTAATAGGGTTACCTGCAAACAGGTCCCACATATACCCCACTAATGACAGGCCATGTCCATATGTTGCACCTGCCTGTGTTGTAGGAAGGCAGAACAGTGCAGCTGTGCAGGAAGATGTTGTGAGATTGTGGAGCTGATGTCTGAATGTACCCCGCATTAAGTTATGCATATGTGTGCATATGTGTACATATGTCACATATATAATATATAAGAATGAATGTATATCAGCATGTATGTTCAGAAATATACATATACCCATGTGTAGACATATATGTGCACATATATATGGATTCACATATATATACATATATATAGATATATACCTATATGCACATGTCTACATCTGTATAAACACCCACACAAACATATATGTATGTAAAGACATGTCCCCTATATTACTACCACAGTGATGTGTGCTATGTGCAAGGCAGCAGTGCACATAGCAATACACACAGATATTTACAGCTGGCAGTGTGTGCACCATGGATGGGTATGTCACATGTTAGTCCCTGCTTAGCACCACATTGCCCCCATCTGTGAAGTATGCAGTGGGAATATGGGGAAGTATGGCAGATACACACGTGGAGGTGGTCAGGATTGGTAGATACAGAGAACAGTCTACAGGGGTGGTATGTGAGACATGTGGTGGGTAAACACCGTGGATGGTGTGTATGGTCTGTGATGTGGATGCCCCATGGTCCCCAATATGGGCACAAAGGAAACAAGGCTCCCACCAACTGCCACTCACAACAGCAGTCCACGTCCTGAAGGTCCCTGGTCTGGAGGCTGAGCCGGAGGAGCATGTTGTCCATGTGAATGTGTACTGGGTGCCTCAGACTGATGTAGCACATCCCTCATTAATCTGTGGAGCCTGGTATGGAACAGACCCTAGACCTGAGCTCAGGGGACAGGAACATGTTGATGTGTGCCCTGGGGGGGGGGCAACATCTCCTGGATGGTTCCACCTGATGGTACTGCTGTAACAGTACACAAGGAGGCCCCAGGTTGGCACACACATGTGATGTGTCCAGATATCCTGGTCAGATGGGTGTGGAGAGGTGGATCAGCTGGCCAATAGAACATATACATGTTATTGTGTCACTGTTATAGAACATTTGTTGGTATTAATAGTCTACACAATCCCGGTACATGTCCAACAGCATGCATAGATCTCTCCAATAACACAGACAGTCAGATGTGCAGCAATCTCAGAGCAGCCATACCACTGGCATATATGTAACCATAGTGGCCCTGTCAATGGCATGCAAGTGAATAGTCTGTAACAGGCCAGCAATGTTAGTGTCCACACAGGGAACATGGCTGCAATCACATAGCAGAAGTAGTGGTACAATACACAATCTGTCCAAACAGTAGTTAAGCTGTAGCCATACCTAATGAGTTGTGTTTACAGTCTGTTGAAGCTGATATGGTGGGGGGGGGGTGACAGAGATGTGTATTATGAACTGTGGTAACCTTGCCATATGAGTTGCTCAGGCCTGTTTCCATCTTTATGCCTTTCAGGCAAGATGTCACACAGCAGGTAACCTGTGTATTCAGTGGATGAAAATGAGATAATCATCAACCACCTGGCACACCACTACCAGGTTCGCTTTGGCAGGACAGCCCATGACCAGCAGAAGCAGACTGCCCTGTAGAATGATCTAGTCCACAGGGTCAATAATGTCGGCCTGCATAACCGCAGTTATAATCAGGTCAGGCATCATTGCAGTGATCTGCTTCACAATGCCCGTTGGCATTCTGCCTCATCTGGGGGAATCACCTTGCCACATGGGGGGCCATGCAATCCATCCCCCCTGACACATGTTGAGAAGCTCCTGGCCAGCCTCATGGCACCTTCCCATCTGGAACACCAACAACCACAAGACCCCTTCGTGGAGGTGGGTGTCACCCACACACCAGTCGAGGAGCATGCAGGTAAGGCACAAGGCACATCAGTAGACCACTGATGTGTAAATATTCACAGTGGTACAGGTAGATCATGCATATCTGACATGTAATAGGTATATTGTGTTGCCGCATTGTAGTGATAAACAAATGTCCAGATGTGGTAGTATTGTGGAAATTTACCGTTGATGTCTGGTAGTACTGCACCTGGCCTGTAGCAGTGCCACAGTTTTGGCCACTGACATTGCATCTCTCACCCTCTTATGTAGGTCCCTCTGGGGTAACAACAAGGCAGAAGCCTGTAGCTGGTGAGTATGTTTTATGTAGATGCACATCAACACACTGGACATGTAATGGTGATAGTATATTCCATGCACACATCTAACACACCTACCCTGAACGGATGCTGTACATGTGAATGTATTGTTGCTGTGAAATGCATTGTCTCACAGGGGGGACCATGATGGGGTATTGAAATGGTATGTCACACACCTGCATGACAGCTAACACCCTGCCATTGCAGAGTGTGTCCACAGGGAGTAACATACTGTTGGTAGACATGGCCTACAGTACTGACATGTTCTGAACAACACCCATATACAGTGCAATACCAGTGTATATACCTGTAGGACAATGCCAACTGCTTGAAAGATACACTATGGCATAAAGCATTACAGTAGTCCACATTATCAGCTGGGTCTAGGCTGCAACATGTGGTGTTCAGTGTATGGGACACTGTAAGGTGACACAAACGTGTAGGGCTTACCTGTCATGAATCTGCATAAAAGCTGAGGGGGGGGGTCTCAGCATGACACACCAGTGCACTGCAGCAGGCATCCTAATTATGGTAGGAATGGCTCTATCTGCATATAATCAGGTTCAGGACCTGTGGCAGCCATAACCCTACCCACACTGCAATAGTGATGTCATTGTGTGAACACCATGGGATGTGCACATGTGTAGACCTTGCAATCATGCAGAATAGGGGATATGTGTAGGGTAGACTGAACATACACTGGCAATTGCAGAAGGCCCCCGCTGGTATACCCCTGCCATGAGCAGTGACTGCTGTAGTACACACAACAAGAGGTGTAATAAACCGTCATGATAAGGGTGTGCACACATATGCCCACATGGTGTGTATGCATTGTGGTCAGCAGCCGCACACCTAACACAATCTGTAGACACTGCATGTGAAAGTACAGGACATATGTTACATACAGGGCTTGTGTACGGCTAAGATATGCGGTGCTGTGGTCCCATGGCAGAGCAAGGATGTGTGTGTAAAATCAAAAATGGTGTTTATACCCGCCATAGCCATGGTATGTTCTGTCAGTGTAGGCATTTCTGCAGTGGTCATTCAGGATCTGTTGATGATGACAGCTGTAAATCAGGCAACAAACATTCACCAATGTTAACAGTCCACATATCATCCCAGGTATGTGTTGCTGATACTCATAGGGGCTGTGAGAGGTATAGCTGACATAACTGACACAGTACTACACATTTTGCAATGGGTTGTACACCTATGTGTTGTGGTGCACAGTACATGGCAGGGTGCAGAACAGGTGCACAGCAATACTGTGTACATGGGTGCAGTGGTATCCAGGGGAAGGGGCAACACCTAGTCATAGCACATGCATCATATATGTGTATACTGTTGCTAGTGGTTTACTATCATATTTGTACATGTCATTTGGATGAAAGCAATGATTTCTGACAAATATTGTTGGAAATCAAAACACCGACCAACCGAAAGATCGAACGGAGCATTTCAGCAATGTCGAATATCGACTTTGCTGAAATGCTCACAACTACCCACAACTAACAATAATGTTTGCAGGGGGGCAAGCCCCCCTTCACCCCCCATGTGAGGGACTGCGCCCCCCACCCCCTACTTATATATATAAACTTCAAGATCGCACTACAGTGAGGGTAAGTGTACATTTCCGATCCCCACTATATTGCGATCTGCACCGCAATGTTGAAGCTGACAATAGCAGCTGTTCGCTCATGTCACCTTTGACATTGTGGTGATCGAACCCTCAGTTCGAGAAAATGATTTTCGCACATATTCGATCGTCTAAATGACAATCGAATATGTGATAGTAAACCGTTGCTATCATGGATTGACTATAGCTGACCTACATGCTGTTCTGTACCATATGTTTTGCATGTTAGCAGATGGGTAATAGGAGGACTGTGTGTACGATCATTGTGCAACCTCACCTGTAAGTGTGTATGTGTGCATCCTGGTGGTTAGTTTGCCTGCAGAGTCACTCTGGTAAAGTGGTGGGAGGTAGATGCATGTATGATACATGTGTGCATGTGTGTGCTTGTGTGTGGCCATGTATGCACATGTGTGATTCTGGAGTGTTCATACAGCTGTACCCCCCTTTAGGACCATGCAGTACATGGACATGGACTGCCACATTACACACCAGGAATACCTGTCATGTAATCACAGGACAGCAATAGTATAATATGGTCTGTAGCATGGAACAGGCATCCAGAGGGAAGGTAGACTCTAGATACACACTTAATATTGCAGTCAACAGAGGGGTAACCTACAGCCCATGTATGCAGCTCTACAGATGCATTGGGGAAGTAATAGTCAACACCAGGGAGTGTATCCAAATATTACATCTGCACATGATGGGCTGACAGAGCAGCATATCTGGTATGTACTGAGCATTACATACACATGACACACCAGTGGGAGCTATTATGGATACAAAATAGTAGCCCACACATCTAAGGGCCATGCACACCATTCCAGCCATACAGAGGGTGCATACCGAATGACAGGCCATGTAAATCCACTACACACAGGTCAGGCAGGTAAAGTAGCAACAGGCCTTGTGTTGTGACTGCTTGTGTGGGCATTTAGAGGACTGTGATAATGAGTGGTATCAATGTGTGTATGCTAACAAGTGTGATGCAGGATGGGGTAGCACAAGGACATATACGTGGGACTGTCTGTAAAGCCATGGACAGGTAGGTATTATGGAGATGTGTGTGCATGTGTGTGTGCGTGTGTGCGTGCGTGTGTGTGTGTGTGTGTGTGTGTGTGTGTGTGTGTATGTGTGTGTGTGTGTGTGTGTGTGTGTGTGTGTGTGTGTGTGTGTGTGTGTGTGTGTGTGTACTGTTAGGCAATGCTGTACAGGTTTTAAAGTGCATTTATTGTTTTCCCCCACAGGTGGCGAGGTGGGTCAGGGTCCCTCCTGCATCCAATCTGATGTAGGTCTCCATACAGACACCGATGATTATGATAATGATGATGATGATAATGTTGAGGCACAGGTGGGGTTGCAGGGGCCGACACTGCACTAACATTTGACATCCCCCTCTTAGCCACCCCACCCCGCCCCGCACACAGTTACAGTGCCTATACACACCCCATCACCAGTGGCCATAGCAGAGGGACAGCTGGCATTCAGTGGCAGTACACAGGAAAGTGTGGTAACCATGCCTACTGTGTCCAGTCACAGTGAGCATAGCTGGATGTCCAGCAGGCTGCCACAGAGGTGGATGTCCCAGGGTGTTCATGGTAAGGCCGCTGGACATCATGCCCCTGGCATTGGCGACATAGTTGCAACCAGCAGAAGCATGTTTTAGGCTGTAATGGTTTTTCAGGCATGTATTGAGTGTTACATCAGACAGGGCCTTAGGCTGCAGAAGGCTGCTCTCGCATCTGTAAGCGACAACCTCCATGAACTGTCGGGTGCCATCCATGCTTCTACCGAGCAAGTGGATAGATGGCATGATGAGATGATGGCCCTCATCAGCTGTGGTGTGTCCATGCTTCAACATTTGGTGGGGATGAGGCTATGCCTGCGTGGACATGGGCCAGCAATATCAACAGCTGGCAGTCAAAATGGGCATGCTAGGACACCAAGGGGCTCCCATATTGGCAATAGCAGCTCCGGAAAGTGTGGGGGGTGTGCTGTCCACACCACAGCAGGCCACATGCACATGGTCCTGGTACCAGCGGACAAATATCATCAGCAGGTGAGAGTAGCAAATTGACATCTGGACCTGGACATGCCTGTGGAACCCCTGGCAGGCACAGTCCACATGTCCATGGCAGGAGGCAGTGAACTGCACACCCTGCCAGGTATGGTCTGCAGCTGTCCATAAACACCTGTGTAGGGTAGCCACATGGCAGAACTGTGTGCATGCATACCCACACACTATGCAAACACACCTAGAGCAATCTCATACCTACACACACCACATCACCTCAGGCAGCTCCCCAGAGTACACCCCTCACCCACACACATGGTGTCAAAGAATATATGACCCTCCCTTGGCCTCTGCCAAACCAACACCACACCCTGTGCATATGATGATACCTACGCTCCATACCTGTCATCCATACCATCGATGCATGGACAGGCTGATATGGTTCTGATGCACACATTGACTGTACACCAGTGTACTACAGTCCTGCAGTGTAACATGCTGTAGGGAGTAGAGTGTGAGGCATATTTGGCAGGTAGTGTAGCCGTCCAGCAATGATTCCTTCTAGCTGTTAGTAACACTGCTTGGTTGTGGACTCTAAAATGATATGCAATTGTGTTGTATGTGTTCATGTGTCAGCACGAGGATGCCCTGTGCATATGATGATACCTGTAATCCATCCCTGTCATCCATACCATTGATGCAGGGACAGGCTGATATGGTTCTGATTCACATGGTGACTGTACACCAGTGTACCACAGTCCTGCAGTGTAACATGTTGTAGGGAGTAGAGTGTAAGGCATATTTGGCAGGTAGTGTAGCTGTCCAGCAATGATGCCTTCTAGCTGTTAGTAACACTGCTTGGTTGTGGTCTCTAAAATGATATGCAATTGTGTTGTAGGTGTACATGTGTCAGCATGAGGATGCCCTGTGCATATGATGATACCTGTGCCCCATCCCTGTCATCCATACCATCAATGCAGGGACAGGCTGATATTGTTCTGATCCACACAGTGACTGTACACCAGTGTACCACAGTCCTGCAGTGTAACATGTTGTAGGGAGTAGAGTGTGAGGCATATTTGGCAGGTAGTGTGGCTGTCCAGCAATGATGCCATCTAGCTCTTAGCAACACTGCTTGGTTGTGGTCTCTAAAATGTTATCCATGTGTGTTGTAGGTGTACATGTGTCAGCACAAGGATGGACTGCAGTCATATTGCACAACATGGTATGTCAGTGTGATGACAACATGGCAGTGACATATCTGGGGTACAGTCGAAAACATGTCACAGGTTACTATACCAGGTATTGCCTGTGCCACAATGACAGGTGGCCCACTGAGGTGTGTATACCTTGCAACTTGATGTAGACCCATCCGCATACATGCACACTGTTACTTGCCAACACTGGGACTAGACCCCTACCTAGCAATGTCGTGCTACTGACGTGTGTGGCTTACCTTGCACAACAACTGCCTTAACCACTCTGTATCTGACAGCTCTTGTTCTGCCCAGCAACAAAATGAACATCACTTGCAGGTCTTGAACCCAGGACCCTTTACACTGAAGTCACAACACTTAACTACTATGCCATGACCACTGGGGAGATGGCTGTTGTTTTGCCAATATAGCTGTCATTACACATATTGAGTAGCATTGAACAATTGCCTTTACTTCCTAGATTGTGTAGTCCTTGTTATTAATATGACTGTTGCATCACATATGTTGCTTTATCATAATGTACACATAGCAGATACATACGGTGAGATACATGTGGGAGGGTATACACAACCATGACATTTACTTATGACAGGAATATGGTTGTATACATATCATAGGTGTATAGATGTCTACATGTACATACACATGTATACTCCTATATATGTCTGTATACACATCTGTATAGTGCTACATATATATAGTCATGTGTACATCTTTTCGTATATACATATGTATACATATCTATACATATATGTATATATACATATGTGTATATATAGGTATATGTATATTTACATATAGATATATGTGTATATAGCTATATATGTATGCACATCCTATGTGTACAGATATGCCCAGTTATGTTGGTGTATATATATATATATATATATATATATATATATATATATATATATATAAAACTATATGTGCATACATATCTATTCTGATATACCTACTACTGTTGATATATCTGTAGATATCCATATGTATATGTGCATATGTATCATTATCTGTATATGTGTAGAAATATATTGCTCTGTATGTATATATCTGGGTGTGTATATGTACATCTATATACATATACATACCCATCTATATATGTCGATATGTATATGTGTAATCATATATATATAGATATCTGGATAATGATATGTACATATATTTTCACCATATGTCCTGGCCATGGAGTGTAGCCCTAGCACAGCCCCTATAGTCCCAACTTCGTAGTGCAAGGGGATGTCAGGTATGTATAGCAGGTATATTAGTAGACTATTGCTACTGTAATTGAGATTGTCTTCACAGACATGGTGTGTGTAGGAGGTCACATCTGCTTTCCTCGTGTGTGCCATTGGCTACTGACAGACATCCTAAGGACATCATAGTAAAGTACCAGTGCTAGCACGTAATGCCCTATGGACTACAGCAGAGATATTGGCCAATATATGTGGACATTCTGAAACACTCTGTACAGTCCAGAGGTATACACAGAACCCCTTAGTGCAAAACATGTGTGCCATGTCTGACAATATGGATGTTAACAGCCATGTAGATGGGTATAACACATAATGACTGGTATACATATGCCGCCATAGGTTATGCATTCACACACCCCTGTCTGGCCTGACATATAATAACCACTGGTACAGGAGTGCCATGGCCACATACTACCCACTAGATTTTGACATACATCTGTACAGCATCCCACTGCTCTGTCTGATATATACATGACTGTTAAGGGAGGCCCGGCAGCAGTACATATGGCAAGTATCTGCACATGACATCTCACTGGGTAAGTACACTAAGCTGCTAGGCATGTAATGATGCACTGTGCAGGCTACAGGCAGAGTGGATCAACACTGGCCTACATCTCCTATGGGGGACTGCACATGTACCTGCATATATAGCAGGCTCTGCAGGCATGTCACAGCACAGGGTAAGATACACCTGTGTGGAAGTGCATAACCACAACCAATTTGAACACAGCCACAGCCACATATGGTAAGCTAGCATAATATTACAGTATATGGACTATCTGTTCAACACCATCCTCATATGTGCCACTTACAGACTAACCCTACATATACTGGTATGCTACATGGTTTGGTCAGCTGTCTGTCTGTGGTATGGGACGTGTGTGTATGGCCCTAAAAACATGTACGACAATAGGGCATTATACAGTGGAGCAGCATGTAACATCAGATAGGATGGGACCTATAACAATGACATCTACCACAGTCTGTACACAGGCTAAAGTACATATAAACAATACACACACTGTCGACATTCACCATAGGTACACAGACCTCAGCACTGTACAAACGACCAGAGAATGTCCAGGTTATGTCATCAAATATAACCCCTACTGTACATAACATGTGTAGCAGTCTGATATCTCACTGGCTTGTTATCAGATATGATGACACTAATGATGGTGTGCAGCACATATGCACCACTTAATGCACGACATATGTACAAAAGTTGACAGAGTTGTGGCTGGAAGCACATACACAGGGCCAATATTCACATGTTGCTGTGATAACTTCATACATTTACTGTTGTAACAGGGTTTGTTGCAACATATGTCCTATGAGGGATATGAAGTCAGTAACTGTCATGGCTTTCACCATCTACAGACTGCAATCCTCACATTACCTTCTGCAGTTCACAGATACATGCTCTGTGGGTAACACATGAAACCAAGGGCACAACACACTGCCCAGTCTGCAGATGACCCTACAGATGGGGATTCCTCATAAACATAGCACTGACATGGCAAGTATTAAAACATGTAAGACAGCCATATCCACACACACACTCACTGTTAAACCATTACTCCACATGCAGTATAGCAGCACTTATAGTCTGTAGTTAGGTCAGGCACATCCCCCTCCTATGTGTTGCCCTGTTTCCACAGTGTATGTTGTTAGAGGTAAATCTACAATCCATCTGAGATGCTGTTTGCTAAACAACAGATTTAGTTCCTGCTTACAGTGAATGAAGAGGGCCAACACCAACATGATGTTTCTAGATATTGGGGTGTGTTTCCATGCAGTTGGCTATGGGAATGTTACCACAGCTGTTCCACATGCAATCAGCTAGGGAGGGCTGCAATTGGTGCAGAGGCCATTAGCTGATCATGAGCATCACTTACAATACACATGTTGTTGCCTAAGCAAAGCACATGTAGGTCTCCACATCCACCAGAGAGGGAGTGAGAGAGGCAGCCAGAGGCAAAGACAAGTCAGGGAGGGGTGGGAGAGTAAAACCTAAGCATGTGTGTGTCACACATCTACTAGCACAGGGTATCAACCCCCTGATGACTATGTAGTGCTATCAAGTTTCTATGCAGTTATTGGATGCACCACATAAGTTATATGTTGTGGAGCCCTCAGAACATATATGTGATGGTGAGTGACATCTGCAACAGGGATATAGTAGCAATACGGTAGGTGTAGTACACGTGCCTGTTTGCATGTACAGGTGCCAGTGTCAACACAGCCACATTCTCACAGGGATGCACACACATTGACACACTTGGCAGGGCCAGGAATACAACCCATCACTAGTGAGATTGCCACAACACATTACTGTGTGGGGTCATACAGAGGTGATATGGGCAAAGGGTATGGGGAAATGTATGACATCAGACAGCCCGCTTCAGTATGCCAATGGGGGTTGTAGTCAGTGTGGATGTGATAATACACATCATACAACACACACACAAACACACAAGGTGCCAGTATTGACATGCATGGGTGCATTTTTGCATGGGTGTGTGGTGACGACTATGCCAGATGGCTATACAAGGCTAGGTGATGGGTATACCTTGGCATCAGGCCACATGACAATGGTCAGCATTGTGGCTCAGGGCTGTAGTTTCTGCAGTTGCCCACACAGGTGGGTATTGTATTCCCCCATCCAGTCACCTGGGTGACTATTGTGTGGGCCAATGCTGTGCATCAGTTGCCATGTATGTGTTCTTCAGTCCATGATACGGACGGTGTCTGGGATGAGCACACCTCCCACATGCATGCACAGTGACATGTGGAACTGTACCTGGGGTGTCTGGCCCATGTTGAGGACACAGATTACCATCAGATGTGCCAGTCTTGACCACCTGTGGTGGGTACTAATAATGGACCACAGGTTTACCCTGCACCTACATTGATAGCATGCTAAAGGCATTCCATGGTGTCAGTGGCATCTCTCCATACAGAGCATGTTTTCAGGCATGGTATTTCCTTTGTAGGTCACATGATGGCACCACAGGTGTTCAGTGGGGAACATGCGGAAGGTGCACTGTCTGCATGTACGTGCCTATTGGACAGATGGACAGGGTACCTTGCCCTCTGTAGCCCACTGCAATCACTCCATAGTTACTATCAGTGGGCAATATGCAGTGTACTACCCACATATTGGCTGTTGCCTAGGCATGTGTGTGTGTGTGTGTGTGTGTGTGTGTGTGTGTGTGGGGGGGGGGGATATGGGTTGAGAGTGTGCTCTGGGTAATACTGGGGTTGCTAACTGTGATTGCCTGGCCTTGATGTCACGTGGAGGTATGGGTACGGATTTGCACCCCAGCCTCTTGGCTATTTCACATCTGTTATCCCTGTATGGTAGACATTGTGATATATACTAGGGCCACCATATAAGACATTTGCAAAACCCACTCCAAATTGGGTCCAGGTATTACACACACATGCACCTCCACACAGGATATGAGTTCCATACATACACAGACCTGTCATGTCTGGGAGTAGAACCCCTACCTAACTAGTTTATTACATTACAGCACTACACAGTTACAGGATGCACCACAGAGATTACTGGAGTACTTCTTCCCCAAAGGTGTATTTCACAGTGAATGACATCAGTAGGATTGCCAAAGTAGGGCATTTGAATTGTAGTGAGTGTGACTAGCCAAACATGCATTGCTCCCTACACAGACATAGGAACAGACACAAAAACATCCACAACCCCCATGTGTGGGAATAGAACTTCTACCAGAGTTCTATATCACACTACAGCATTACGCTGTTATAGCAGGTGCCATGGAGATTACTGGATTACTCTTTCCCCAAAGGTGTACTTCACAGTGAATGACATCAGCAGGCTTGTCAAAGTAGGGCATTTGAATTGTAGTGAGTGTGACTAACCTAAAATGCCCCAATTAGTCTGTATGCATCAGCTGCTGTTCTGTCCAGAACAAACTTAACCAGCCTTTGCAGGTCATGAACCCAGGACCCTGTACAATACAGTCACAGTAATTAACCACTAATCCATCACAGCAGTACATGGGACTGAGATTTCACCAATATAATCCCACCATAGGAAAATCAAACTGAACATGTGAAAGGAAAGTATATACAGTTGTCCATAAAATACATCTCCAAAGCTAACTTCATGCTACTCAAGTCAGAAGTGACAAAGTTTGTGACACCCATGGAGAAAGGAGCTGAAAGCTAAACTGATGAATCCTACATTAAGGCACTGTATGAGCACATCCGCTTGTGCATGATTCGTGCCATCCCACATAGAACCACGACACTCTCCTCCATAAAAGGCAAGCCAGTCTGGTGGCCTCCTGCCATAAACAGACTATGCAACAGAAGGTAGAAACTGTTGAAGAAAAAAGGATAATCTAAGGATGCAAACAACTCCCTTACCAGCCTCAG
>NC_056729.1:1501693571-1501756071 GCF_019279795.1 Protopterus annectens
ATGCCTGACACCCCCCCATGATATCACCTAACTCCTAGGCTTGCACCAAGCTATTCCTACTCTTACACTGTTGGGAACTGACTCACATGCTCTGGAAAACTGGGATTCACTATCCTTGTCCTCATTTACATAGGATTGCCTGCTAATGCATAGTTACATGTCTCACACTGAGCCTCCCCCCTTAGCAATCACTACTCACTGGCCATGTTGTCTTCTGCCTGCCATTGACTTGCATGGCAGAATACTGATTTTAGTTAGAATGCTTAATTTAGGTTCATTTTGTTATTTTCTCCCCGATCCCATTTGCGCACCGCTGCCCTACGCTTAAACAGACGAGACTGGCTTAAAAAAAAAATAAAAGTTGATCTTTGTATTTTTGTTTTACAGTTTGCAATGCCAATATCCTTATACTTGGCCATTGGCATGCTTAATACACAATATGCAGTCTTTGTTTGGAGCTGTCACAGCTCCGTTTTGGATTTTGCAGAAATGTACTTGATTACTAACCGAGTACATTTCTGCAAATAGCACTAGTCCTGCACGGATGGTTGTAAGCTTCCTGGATTGCAAAATCACCTCATTTGCATAGATTTCTCCTGCAAATGGGGTAATTTGCATACAGGGGCTTAGTCCGTGCAGGATTAGTGCAGGAGCACTCGTGCATCCCCCTGCAGGCTGTTTCTGGATCGCACGGCAGACATATTGCCTGCTTGAGCTCCTGCATGCTGTGCAAGCTATAGAGAATCCAGGGGATTGTTTATGCTGGAAGAATAACTGGTCGCTATCAGATGGAAAAATAACATAGTCAGAATAATGGGGTATATACATGCTCTGATTTTAAGAAAAGACAGTTATTATAATAAAGAATACCCTATGGATAACATGAGCAGTATTATAATGAGAGATCTTAACTATGCTTTGAGTAATAATAATAAGACAAGGTTAATCCTGATGGTAAAATCTGCAGAATGTAATGAAGTAGGATGGTTTAAGACCATGGAATACAAGGCATTTTACATATACAAGAGGATTACTGAAAACATTGATTGACTATTTTTTTATATATCTGAGCATTTTACAGAAAAAGCAGTGCTGTTATGTTCGCATGGTTTTCAGATCACTTGTGTATAAAAGGACTATCAGGAATGACGTTGCAGACAGATGAAATGAATCAGAAAACTGGATAGTTTTGGATAAATATTATACAATGAGAGATTTCATAAGTCCTGGACAGAGTGGTGGGTTATACTTAAAGATAAGTAGAGAAATATGTATATGTGGGTGGAATTGAAGCTAAGGAAAGAAGAGAAAAAAAAGGTATGAAAAGATAAGAGAAAGTATGTCAAATAGTTTAGAAGAAAATATTGATTTTTTGTTCTGTAAAGGAGAAATTTTTGAGAAGACTAATAAGAAAGTTATTGGATAAACAAAAATATTTTGTTAGGGGAAAGAAGCTTGATTGCAAACATTTTAGAAATTACGTATGGGGTATTTTGTGATAAAGAAAGTAGGAAAAAGAAGAAAAAATGTTTATGAATGAAGAAGTCAAGAATACCAGAAAAAATAATAGAGAAAATAAATACCAAATAATTAGAAAAAAATAAGAAAGAATGGTATCATAAGGTGGTGTGTAGTTTTTATTATAGTACTTTTTGTGAAGGATTGGGAAATTACATAGTTGAGGCTATAAGGAAATGAAGGTCAAGATGTTGCTGTTTTTGATGCGTCAGGATTTTTTATGGAAATTATCAATTAACAAATAAGGAAATGAAGGTCAAGATGTTGCTGTTTTTGATGCGTCAGGATTTTTTATGGAAATTATCAATTAACAAATTACCTGTAAAAGAGAGTATGTTAAATAAGAGGATGTGCATATGATAGACAATCCCCCGGATTCACTATGCCCTGCACGGCGTGCAGAATCAGTGCAGGAGCTCTAGCAGGCAATATGTCTGCTGTGCGATCCAGGAACAGCCTACGGGGGTGTGCATGAGAGCTCCTGCACTAATCCTGCATGGACTAAGCCCTTGTATGCAAATCACCCCATTTGCAGGAGAAATACATGCAAATGAGGTGATTTTCAATCCAGGAAGCTTGCGACCGTCTGTGCAGGACTAGTGCAATCTGCAGAAATGTACTCGGTTAGTAACCGAGTACATTTCTGAAAAATCCAAAACAGAGCTGTTACAGCTCCAAATAAAGGCTGCATATCATTGAGGAAGCATGCCAATGGCCAAGTATAAGGCCATTGGCATTGCAAACAAAATAAAAAAAATGAACTTTTATTTTTATTTCGCCTATCTCAGCTGTTTAAGCATAGGGCAGCAACGTGCAAACGGGATCGGGGGGGGGGGGGGATAACAAAATAAACCTAAAATAAGCATTCTAACTAAAGTCACTATTCTGCCACGCAAGTCAATGGCATGCAGAAGACAACATGGCCAGTGAGTAGTGGTTGCTAAGGGAGAGGCTCAGTGTGAGACATGTAACTATGCATTAGCAGGCAATCCTATGCAAATGAGGACAAGGATAGTGAATCCCAGTTTTCCCCAGCAAGCCTAGGAGTTAGGTGACATCATGGGGGGTCTGCCAGGCATACTGTAAGCAGATTGGAGCCCTGTGGCTTGGGTTTGCTCCTAGCTTAGCACAGCTAAGCTAGAGGTGTGTCTAAACCTGCCTAGCACTCTTTACAAAGTCTAAGCGGCTGTGCTGTGTGTGTGGGTTTTGCAGGAAGAAAAAAGAATTTAAACCAGGAAATAGCAGCTCTGTGCACATTTGAGTACTCTGTTTGCGCGGCACGCACACGGACTTAAACAGGATGGCAATGGGAAGGGAAAACAACAGTAGGAAGGTAATCAAGGAGAATTAGCTTAGCTGGCTGGTGAAATGTATCAGAATCAGCCAATTACATAAGCAGCAGACCAGCCCAGCCCAGAACATCACTATAAACTAAACAAACATCTTCCCCTGTGGTTTTTCCCACACTCTACACCACTGGTGTAAACAAGCAGGGAACTTTTAACACTCACAACAATAAAATGATAAGGGCTGCAATAGCTATCATACAACTTGTGGAAGAGGCTGAGGGTGGTGAGGTTGTGAATGCTGTCAAACAACCCACAGCGGGGAGACGGAGAAGAGTGTACAGACCCAGGGTAACGTACCAGAGGCTACATGAGCAGGAGATAGTGGAGCGCTATAGGGTGGACAGGGACCTCCTACAACAAATTGTTGAGCTGTGCCGGCCACGCCTGACACACAGAAGTAACAGAGGGGAACCAATCCCAGTGGATACCAAGGCATGTATACGCCTAAGAATACTAGATACAGTTACCTTCCAGAGGCCAACTGGGAATATGAAGGGGATTTCACAGGCATCAGCATCCAGGATACTCCACCAGTTCCTGAATGCCATGTCAGCACATGTCGGTGAGCACGTATATTTCCCCAACACCCTTGAGGCATTGGCCAGCAATATGCAACTGTTCAACCAAATAGCAGAATACCCTGAGGTAGAGGATTCTATAGACTGCATGCACATATGCATCAAAGCAGCACCCGGTGAGCGGGGAAGGGTCTACATCAACCGCAAGGGCTTCCCCTCCATCAACTGCCAGGTCGTGTGCGATGCCCAGGGCATAATAATGAATGTGTGTGCTGGCTGCCCTGGAAGCTATCATGATTCCCACATCTGGCATCTGATGCAGCTGTACCAGAGATTTGCCAATGGGAACATCACTCACAGTCACCTAGTGGGGGATGCTGGATACGCACTGGAGCCGTGGCTGATGACACCCATCAGAAATGCATACACACCCGAACAAGAACACCATAATGAGGCACACGCACAGACCAGAATTATAGTAGAGCATGGGTTTGGGATGCTCAAGTCACAGTTCCGGTGCCTGGACACATCCGGTGGAGCCTTGCAGTACTCACCAGCTACATGTGCCCAACTTGTCCTTGCATGTGCCATGCTACACAATATGATCTTGCGGAAACAGTTGCAGCAGGAAACAGCATGGGCAGGGCCATACAGCCCCCCCCATCATTGCCAAGGCCTGCACAGACACAGTGTGACTTAGAGGAAGAACAACCTGAGTCTGCCCCAGTAGGCAAAAGGAGGCGTGCCCAGTATGCCCTGGCCTTGGCAAAGAGGCAACGCATAGCACATACACTGAGACAGGAGGGATCCAGGGAATAACAACTCTCTCTGACTCTCACATACAGTAAAAGGGATGCCAAACATTACACTACCTGTGCCTAATCAAGGAGTAGGGAGTGTACTATGTGCATCTGACATACGCAGCCCTGCAGCACCACCCTCAATACTGGGACACCCACAAGTTAAGTGACTCACACATGCCAGTTGGGGCGGGGGTTCATGTACCCAACAACAGTCACAGCCAGCAGGACAGGTGTAGACAAACACAAACAAAGGCGGTGCTATGGCCTCTGAATGAGGCCTTTGGGTAACCTCCCCCTCAGGCCTACACAGACAGACTACAGCAATTCAGGCAGTGGGATGTCAGTTCTGAAGGGTTGGAAGTTAGAAACTAATATGTAGGTAATTAATAGCTAAGATCTGTAGTACACTGGTATGCCTCTTGTCAGCATGATAGGTAAGACAACAGACTGAAATGGAGTACCCGACATACCAGTACAGTCCTAGCAAATGTGTACAAGTGTCAGGTGTGCCCCCCATCCTATGTAGAAATGTAGTCACAGTCAGGTGTGCACCCCCCCAATCCTGTGTAGAAATGTAAAAATAGTCAGGTGTGCCCCCCATCCTATGTAGAAATGTAATAACAGTCAGGTGTGCCCCCCATCCTATGTAGAAATGTAGTAACAGTCTGGTGTGCCCCCCCCAATCTTGTGTAGAAATGTAGAAGTAGTCAGTTGTGCCTTCCATCCTACGTAGAAATATAGTAACAGTCAGGTGTACCCCCCCCCCCACAATCCTGAGTAGAAATGTAGAAATAGTCAGGCATGCCCCCCATCCTACGTAGAAATGCAGAAATGTAGAAATGCAGATATGTAGTAACAGTCCATGCCAAATGATCGATGGATACCCTGCAGAGACAGCATGCTACCTGTAGGTGTACAACACAAAGGTCAGCACTACAGTACAAATGACCTGGACTTGATCTACACATGCAATACAGATGGCCATACTGGGCATGCCCACACACTTAGAGAAATTAAGGCAATGTCAGTCAACAACATACTGAAAAGTCATACTGGGCATGCTCACACACTTAAACACATGAAGGCCATGTCTGCAAACATCAGTGGACCAGACATATCTGGCAGACGCAGATGTTAGTGCAGACACTCCTCATTATGCACCACTCATGCTTTCTACATACAGTGGCTAGGAATACAGGTATATATGTAAGGACAACACACTATAATAAGCCAAAGGTAGACATACATAGATGTGTGGAAGAGGGTGAAAAGGAGCCATCCAGGCCTGTCCCACCCAGCACACATGCAAAGGGCCACAACCACACGAGGGTCAGATGTCACTCACTGCAGATACTAGTCACTGGTATCTGTCCGCATTACAGAGTATGTGATGCACGTGCTAGCTGTGCAACATGACTGTTCAAGGATGTAGTCATATACATATATATATATCTATATAGCTGTATATACATACCTGTGAAATATGACCTAGGTTGTGCACACAGGTGGCATGTCAGCCCCTAGATGAATGGGTTATGGCCCATGCACACACCCTGCCCTCCCCATAGCCCCACTATGACAAGCCTACTGAGGTCATCCACTGTGAAATACACCTTTGGGAGAGTTGTATCCCTGTAATCTCCATAGCGTGTGCAGTAACTGTGTACTGCTGTAGTGTGATAAACTAGTTAGGTAGGACTTCTGACCCCAGCCTTGGCAACTGTGTGTTTGTGTGTGTATCTGTCTGACTCTGTCTGTGTAGATGGCAATGCTTTTTAGGGTAGTCACACCCCCCACAATTTAAATGTTCTACTTTGGTAAGGCTGCTGATGTCATCCACCTAGAAATACACTTCTGTGAAGATTATAGTCCAGTAATCTCCGTAGTGCAAGCCAGAACTGTGTACTACTATAGTGTGATAAACTAGTTAGGGAGGAGTTTTAACCCCAGCCTTGGCTACTCTATATGTTGTGTGTCTGTCTGACTCTGTCTGTATAGAAGGCAATGCTTTTTAGGGTAGGCACACCCCATACAAATTTACTTATTTTGTCTTCTCTCTCTTCCTTATATTTTACCAGCCCTGTGCACCTGAGGTCCTGACTTTGCCCATTCTTAAGAGGCCCCGTGGAATCCAAATTAAGGAACAGAGTCCTGAATAGGATTTATACGTCCTCCCCACTAAGACTTTCTACCCTGAACAGTCCTTTTTGGAAAGTATGCCCTACTATTGTATTTTTAACTTTATTCTCCAGGTTATTTGACTCCCCCCCCCCCAAGTTAACCAGCAGCCTACCCTCCCTCCAGTAGCAGCTAAGTGACCCTCTCTTTTTACCCTCCTTCTACATCTCTGTCCTTGAGGCAACTCTCACCTCTACCTAGCCATATCACATTGGTGAGCTCTCTGCTTGCTCTGTCTCTCGTTATTCCTGGACATGGCCACTAGGTGGCACCCTGTTTACTAGAAAACTATTTATTTCCCTTATCCTCACACTAGAGCTTTGCTTCCTGTTATCCCCTAGTCTTAACCCCTTTATATTCATCTACTGCACCCAACTCTGCTACCTCACTTAGCTACCATACAATTATTTTATCCCTCCAAACCCACCATATTCCTCTCTGTACTTTATCTTATAGTTCACTCTTACCTGGCACTGTACCCAGTGCTTCTCTCTTCTCTCTCTGATTGTTTTACTGCCATTGGTCACCTCGCTGGTTCTTTCCGCTCCATTCGTCCTGTGGGCTCACTCTACTCATCTCCCTACCCTAATTCCCACCCACCCCCAGGGACCCTAACCTTATATTTCCTCTGCCACACCTCCAATTTACTCACATCCTATCTCATTTCCTGCCTCACTCACACTTGTTAGCTCCACACTCCTGTCTTACTGCCACACCCCACTCTTCACCATCCTAACTCCTCCAATTTCCAACCTTGCTAACCTCACCTCACTAAAATATGCCTTTAAGCCTTAAACTACTTTATTTACTGCTACTCCTTAACATCCTTCTTTTATACTATACTCTTACTTCCTACGAGTATCATACCCTTAGCAGATCTCCTAATTTAGCTAAACACACGACCTCTATCCTTCCTCTAGCCGAACAAACCTTTACTAATATCCTATCATCCTGTCCCTACCTTCCCCCTCTCTTTCACAAATTATTCCATAACAGGTTTCAAACAACTAGAAAGTTTTACCTAATACCCTCCAAAAACTCAAAAATATCTCCAGTCCCACAAACACTCTTACTGTTACACGGGGACATCCACCCCAACCCTGACCCCAACAATCCCCTCATCCACACCCTTTCTAACCAAACTGCTAACAACTTCAGTTCACCTTTCTCTTCCAACTCCCTTTCTATAGCACACCTAAATATTCGTAGCATTAACAATAAAATCACACAAATCCATGCTTTAATTGACCTCTATGCATTTGATATCCTCTGTCTCACTGAAACCTGGCTTAAACCAGGTACCAGAGACAACAAAATCACTCCTCCTGGCTATAGCACTTTAAGGCAAGATCGTCTTAACAAAAAGGGTGGGAGAGTGGCCTTACTTTACAAATCGCAACTGCAGGTGGCCTTAATTGACTCCCTGCCTCCCTCCCCAGCCAATGCTGAAATACTCTGTAGCAAATTCCAAGTAAATAAGAGCAAAGCCATTTATATAATATGTTCCTATATCCCTCCAGGTAATAACTTAAACACACTTGAAAATATTCTTAGCTGGGTCTCCTGTAGCTTTCCTCAAGAAACCATAATCTTAGGAGACTTTAATATTGATTGGAACTCCTGCATATCTCCCAAACCCACCTTTCACCTCAGTCTCTTTAACTTTCAACAAACCATAAACTCCCCTACTAGAATTCACAAATCAACCAATAAACAAGCCATCCTGGACTGGATATTGATCAACAATAATCCCCTCTCATATAAAACTGGAATACTCCCAGACAATATCAGCGACCATCTCCTCACCTACATCACTAAACAAAAAAATAACAATCTCAAATAGGCTAGCTATCATACTATATGTAACAAAAAAAAAACTTTAACCTTCCTACTTTCCTTAATGAACCCAAAGTATGTAAATGGTCAGCTCTAAAACACCTCCCACTTGATGAAGCAGTTACCCATTTCAACAACACTTTCCTACAAATCTTGAGCGTCATGCCCCCTCTCGCTTAATTAGAATAGGATCCAAAGCTGCCCCTTGGCTTTCTAAAAAAAACAAACAAACAATGCTATTAAGGAATAAACTATGGACAAAATGGAGAACCACTAAAAACCCAACTGACCATCAAAACTTCAAACACCTTAGAAATACTACAAAAAACTCACCTATCTTGATAAAAAAATGATTACCTTCAATATCAACAAAACCAAAATCACAACCCCAAAAAATTCTGGTCAGGAATCAATAAACTGCTCCATCCAGGGAATACCAAAACACCTACACCAGCTAACCTAGCTCAGACCCCGCCCAATATAATAGCCAATACATTCAACAACTTCTTCTCTGAAACAGTCACCTCTCTAGCAAACACCATGACTCCCCTCTCTTCCCTTCAAAAGACCTCTCCTCAAAATAACTCCCCCACTCTAAAATTTAGTACAGTCTCCACAACCCACATATGTAAGTTACTCTCAAAACTTAAACCATGCACCCCTTCAGCCAACAAACTACCAGCTGAATATCTGAAACTAGCAGCAGCAGAACTAGCATACCCAGTCTCCATCTTAATTAACAGAACAATAACCAAATCTACTATTCCATCCTGCTGGAAAGTCTCCCATATCATTCCTCTGCATAAAGGAGGTAACACTAATGAACTTTCTAATTTCCGGCCTATAGCCCTACTATCTCCACTATCTAAAATGATGGAACGTTGTATACACCATCAACTCTTACATCATCTTTTGCAAAATAGCCTACTCGTAGACTCCCAACATGGTTTTAGGCCCTACCATAGCACTTCCACTGCCCTTCTCTCCTTCACAGACATGATCAACAAAAATCACAATAACAACCTTTTCTCCTCTGCTTTATTCCTGGACCTTTCAAAAGCCTTTGATATGGTGAACCATCAACTTCTCCTAGACATTCTGAAATCTCTTTCACTTGACTCTTTGGCATTACACTGGTTTGACTCTTATTTGAAAGATAGAAAACAAGCAGTCCTCTGGGACAGCCATATATCCTCTCAGCTCCCAGTCACTATCGGTGTCCCTCAAGGATTCATCTTAGGTCCCATTCTCTTCTCCATATTTATAAATAACCTGTCTACTTCACTCCCGACATCCACTTGTATTCAGTATGCTGATGATTCAACTCTCATCTGTTCTGATTTATCTCCAGAAGAACTTCACTCTTCCACCCAAAAAGTCTTTACGGCAGCAGAAAAATGGTTCCAGCATATCTGTCTCTTCCTTAATCCCAAAAAAAACAAATTACTACTTTTCACCCCAACCCTTAAATCTGCCCCTATCTCCTTTTCCATTGTGTCTGACAATGGCACTATCATTAAACCTGATTGTTCCACTAAACTACTAGGTGTTACAATAGACAATCAACTAAACTGTGACTGCCACATTGATCTAACCATCAAGGCTGTTAATAAAAAGATAGGTGCCCTCTATAGACTTAAGCCCTTTCTTACTGCAACCACCAGAGTGTCCCTTGCCCAAACTCATCTCATCTCTACACTATTGTATGCCTCTCCATCTTTTATCAACCTTTCAAAAGCTAACCTTCAGAAACTAGCCACAGCCTACCATAGTATTGCCAGGTTTGCCACAGGTTCCCCATTTCGTACCCACCATTGTGTTAATCTCAAAAACCTTAACTGGCTTGAACTTCAAAATCTAATTCTCCTACATCAATTAGTTATCATATATAAAATTCTCCATTACCCCTCTAATACACCCATACTAAATAACCTCATTGCCCCATACAAGAATCTTACTTCCCTTCGCTCAGCCAGCAAACTTCTAGTAGCCACTCTCAAATCTCATAATAAAGCAGGTGACTCCTTATTTACTAATGCTGTTGGCTCATACTGGAATAAACTTCCCATAGAACTGACCACTTTAGGCTCATCTCACCTTTTCAAAAAAACAACTAAGAAACTATTTTAAATCCCACTGACTATGCCCCTGCTCTAATCCTGACTGAGCTCAGCAAACAATCCCTCTCTACAGTCCTCTCCATTCACTTCTACTTGCCTCTATCACTACTTCTACCCCTCCAGTGTAGTGCACCTAGCGTCCCACCTGCTTATTAATTTTCCTATACTATCTTTTCTCCTTATACTTGATATATTACTGCAACCTGTCATATCTCCTTTTATTTAACCTAGATGCTGATCCATACTATGCAAATCTCTATCTTAAAACTAGTGCCCTGGCACAAAATGTTTATCTTAATTTGTTAATAGTGTAAATATTTATAGACTTTTTACGTGTTACTATTTTCTTTTTTTCGTTTTTTAGCAGTCCTACTCTTGCAAATATTATGGGATAATGATTCCTTGCTATTTTTTAGTTTTTGTTAAAGTGCTTCTGTATTGTTACTATACTACATGAGAATATTTCTTTATTTGCTTATATGTTTGTATATTCCTGTGCTTTTTGTTTATTGTAAGTTACTAGTATATAGCAGAGCTTTTCTCCTCGGGCCTCTGCTGAAAATGGACATGTATCCAGCCAGACTAGCCCAGTCAACAAATGTAAAATAAAAAAATAAATAAATAAAATAAAATTTATTGCACAAAACATCAAGGATTTAGCACTTTCGTATAAAACTTCATCAGAATCACTGAACATCACACAGCACCACATATAAATACCCAACCCATAAACTCATATCCAATTAAATTTCCTCATCAATTAAAACACTTAAAGTAACACGCATTTCTAAGCATTCAACAAATAATGAATAAAAAATAAATTAAAAAAAAAACAG
Source organism: Protopterus annectens (assembly GCF_019279795.1). NCBI lineage: Eukaryota > Metazoa > Chordata > Ceratodontiformes > Protopteridae > Protopterus > Protopterus annectens. Next base: position 1,501,704,730 of record NC_056729.1, read on the forward strand.
AAGAGCTTGTATAACATTTCAAGGGAACACTAGACTCAATAAATATACACTAAATAAAAACCCCACTATACTATGTAGGATTTTAATTTAAGCACACAAGTTATAGACAAATTATCATTGAGACCAGGGGGAATAGTGGCATTAAGTCTCAATTGCCAGCTTAACTCTTTGGCCTCAAGCACATCTTCCCATGGTCCCCCCTGAAATCCCTCTGAACACATTCTAGAACAAAAAAAAAACAAAAACATGATCCTTGTTGCTATTTTTTTTTAAACTTAAAGTAACACGCAATTCTGAACATTCAACAAATAATGAATAAAACATGCATTTCAAAAAACACAGTGATGCAGACTTCCTACAGAAAGCCCTCACTGAGAACAATGACTGGTGTCAAAACCATGGCCTTAAGCTTAATGCCAAAAAATGCATCGTCATCCCCTTTGGTAAAAACTCAGTTCCCACTAATTACCACATTGATGGGAGCCCACTGAACACTGAAGGCATTATAAGAGATCTGGGGATGCAGGTTGACAGCATCCTCTCCTTCGACCACCACATTGCCACTGTAGTCAGAAAGTCCTTCTATGTGGCACATCATGTTACCAAGGGTTTTGCATCCAGGAATAAAGAGGTCATCATCTCACAATACTCTTCCCTCATTAGACTAATCATTGAGTAAAAATTCCTCATTTGGCATGTACCTCACTAGACACCTACAACAGCTGAAGAGGCCACAGAAGTACCTCATGAAGAGGATCCTAGGCATTAAACACATGTACTACATGGACAGACTCAAAAGACTCCAGCTATTCTCTGTCTCATATCACCTACTTAGAGGCAATATCTGCTTGACTTACACAGCTGTGTCTGACCCCACTCTGTTAGAAATGCTACATCTAAAGAAATCCCAATCCTCCCGCACCACATTCAGAGACCTCAGCCTCATTACCACATTTAACAGAACATGCTGGAGGGACAGGTTCCTCACCCAGAGACTGCCCATGATCTGGAATAGACTTCCCATACATGTCAAGCAGAACACCTTCCTGTCCCGCTTCATGAGAAATCTTGATGAGTGGATGGGTAATAGAAAGTTCACCCCGGGCATCACTACAGTGGCTCTACTTGATAGAAGCACTGGGAACTAATGTCGGGTGGCACGATGCCAGTGCACTTCTATGGGCTAGGCTTGTAAAGGCTCCAGGGCCATTAGCCTAGTACACAACTATGAACCTATGAAATGTTAACATTTGGGATGAGCTTCATTGCTGTCAGGCACATATAACAAGCTTAACACAGTGGTTGGTCTAAAATTAATTCTATTGTTACTTATCATGCGACCATTTTTTCCTCACATGTTCACATTTTCAGTGAAAGTTGCATAATGGCATGCACAATTAGCTGTGGATACATCAAACAACAACTTCTATACCTTTTATAACAACAATGGACAAACTGCAGACATTACTCAATGTTATCTGAAATACGAGTCATGACAGCTATTTAGATAATTAATTTTTAAAGAAACATCACATTCCTTGACAACATTTGTATAAAAGTCCCAATGCAATTGCAATTACAGCAGTGAAATAGCAGTATCTCAAGCTGGTGGATTCAAGCAGTCTCCCCTACTATGACATGACTGCCTTAGCACCATGATGAGCTTGTATAGTGCAGATTAACCCCTGTGGGCACTGTGAATATGCAAATCACATGTCAGCTAGTTATCATTCACGAATCACATAATGTGTTCAATGTGATGGGCAGGTAAACATGGTATGAGGGCCTACACAATGACATGTATTTGCCCTAGTATTACAAGAATAGACAGTAAGAAGTGGGGACTGCTACGGGCTTTCAAGTGTGAATGATTAGTATTATTGCAGGAATACTTAAGTGTTTCACACTCCTGCCACTTTGAGGTACACTTACTGAGGATGTGTCAGGGCAGATAGAGTTACCTAAAAATCAGGGATTTTTAGGAGGCAACATTTATAATATCTCATTAGTAAATGTATATGATCTAACTGTGTCTCTGACTGAAAAGTTGTCTGTAATTCATATCAAGTACATAACAGTGAAAAATAAAAACATGTAATTTCAAAATATATGCAAGTTACATTAAATTAATTTTAGAAAAGCATAGAAAAGAGAATACTGCTCACAAAGGAAAGAGAAGAAAGCACTTTATTATTGAAAATATTTGCTACTATTGTGACAGGAATTATTGGCTTCACATGTGCAAATATCATATTCATCTAGACATCTACTGATAAATTACACAGGACAGGTATGAAAAAATCCTTATCTTGAGTTGGACCCTTAATATTAAGTGATACACAAATATGTAATCTACTTTCTCTTCTTCATAATATGTATGTGGATGTCACAAATAGTGTAAATCATCTCAAATGTGTCATGTTAATGCTAGGGGTTTAAGGTTCATATCTACACAATGTCCACTTTGAGTCAAAGTAGTGATGTTTAATGTCCATATTTCCATGGTATAAGGCAGCAAAGTTGAGAAAACATCACAGAAGTCAGTTTAAAATCTTCTTTGTGTATTTTTTTTTTGGTGGGGGGATTAATCCTTTGTAAACTGTATGGCATTTTGCACTGGTGACTGGCAGTAGTCACTTGCAGTGAATCTTAGTTCACTTCCTAGGACTAAATCTAAAAAATTGAATTTGGAATGCCATCAGTATTGCACATGGTGCACTTTTGTCAGCACTCTAGACAGTACTGTGTGAAGAAAATATTCATGTCATGTAACTTTCTCTTTGATTGAAAGTGTTAATGCTGTAATATCTGAGATACAGCAACAATAATGCAGGGTTTGATTCCAGTGTTTGCTAAGCTTAATACTTTTTTAAAGTTACTATTCCCACTTACATTAATAGTGTGCCGGAACCAGAAAAACCTTTTATCAGTAATACCACATTTTGATATGCACAATGTTACAAGGATGACATGAACTAAAGTGTGAGGGAATAAAAGCATCAACATAAAGACATATGTGTAATTAATTAATAGCAGTGTATATATGTCAGAATTTCTATTCATGAAATGAATACATTCCTTTTATAAAGGTGTACATCTCCCTTGTATATGCTGTTATCTCTTGTGTGGTCCATTTACAAGGAACTTTCATTACATGAAGGTGTGATGAGTGCATAAAGGGAATGGAAATCAGAAAACACTGTTACTCTACTAAATGTTTGATGTTAATGCCATAGCTGCTTGTTTAATGCTACATATTTTAGATGACCACCATTTGGATAAATCAACAGTATGATTAATTGTATTCCTTTTTTTCTTCATTTTTTTTTCTCTTCTTCTGATGACTTTGTGTGCTGTTTGGCAATGCACACTTTTCACTGTTATTAGTCAATGGTGTCAATGACAGTGAATGATGTTTCACTTTCCAAACAAAAAGTCAGAAGTTTAACTTTTATTGACATCAACAGTGCAAGTAAGCCTGACAATGGTGCATTTTGGTCAGCACTCTGGATAGTACTTATAGAAGAACATGCACTTGTCATGACAGCAGTATATTTTTGTTTAAATGTAATTCTGTGCTGTGTACAAAATGATCTTCTAACCTCTGCTTTTGCCCTTCCTGATGAATTGTAATTACATTAACTATAGACACTGAAATTGTCGAAGGTGCTGGGTTCGCTATTACATACCTCCTGTCATTGGATAAGTTAATTTTCTTTTTGGTTTCATCCTTTACACATCGCATGGTATTGCACACTGATAACTATTTGTGGTCACTAGCAGTTAATGACAGTTCACTTGATAAGGTAAGACTCAAAATTTTAATTTGGAATGCCATCAAAACCAGAAATGATACTGGCACAGTTGCACCTACATCAGCACCTAGACAGTACCGAGTGAAGAAAATTCACCTATTAGGTAACTTTCTCTGTGCTGCAAGGTGTTAATGCAGTAAGTTTGGAAAAAAAAACAGAGATAATGCAAAGTTTCAAATCAGTTTATATATAATTCTACTCCAGGGGGTCAGAAAAAGTAGTGTCACACAATGTATATTATGAATTTAACATGAAGTATAACTGACAGTTACAAACTATATGTTTACAACACAACTCAGTATGATGACTGTTAAGTAAGTCAGCTAAAATATGTGTCCAGTATGTTAACCATAACAATGATTAAGGTTAATTTAAAGTGCACTTGCATATGGGTAATGTGCATCACAGTAATTTTACAAGATAAGATTCAACACATATAAGTATTATTTATGCAGAACAATGTGTTGTGTAAATTATGTATAGCACCTGCACCATAATGTTTTAATTAGCTCATGTCAATCAATCCATATGACATTATGTTTCAGCAGGAAACAGTAGCTTGTACATACAACACCAGCAAAATAACAGTTAAAAGTCAAACACATACATATTTGTCATTATTACATCTCCACTCATACTGAATTTTTTACCCCTCCACTTGCAGTCTAAAACTGGTCATTCTCCTTTAGCATTAACAGTTAATATGTAACATTTTGCATTTTAGCCTTCTTTATAGATAAAAGTTCAATTCCCAGGTGGAATCACTCAAAGTGTGTAGTTTGTATGTCCTGATGCATAACATTTTATATCTTACTAGCACTTCTTACTACCAACATCACTGTCTCAGAAAAATGTATATGACTACTATCTACCATAACATAGAGCATGTTTAGAGGTGAGAACATATATTTTGAAATGTACTTTAGATATTGTCATCCAAAAAGCTCTGAAGATCTCAGAGTGAAATGTGCAAATCCAATTAGCATCATGCATGGTCACATCTGAGTACCGTACAGCACACCTACAGTGTATTTAGAAGTTATACCCAACTTCTCTGCCAGCCCATTTCTGTGCTTTGAGGAACACAAATGTAGGTGACAAGGTTGCCCATCATTGCACACAGGGTGGAACATGCAATATCAGAACTCTGCTCCAATTCAGGCACATGATTCTAGGTGTCTTGCAGAAGACATGGCAGGTAAAGGTGAAGGTGGTGCTCACTTTATAGCCCAAAGGTGGTGTGAAGAGTAGTCCATTTGTGGCCCTCCTCATCAAGTACTACAGTCGTAGGTGTCTGCAGGGGTCCTATGCTAAGCCTCAGTGCAAGGCTGAGGCTTAAAATAGCTTGGCTAAGCCTGTCTTCAGTGCAACTGGCATGCCATGCACTTGGGAACAATGTTGTCACCATTATAGTGACATGGAAAGGTGGAAGCAGGATCTCCTGAGCTGATGGGTGGAAGAAGTTAGAACTGATGGCACTGCTGTGTTGTGTAAGTTTAGTGGCCCATCACCAGTTAATAACATAGAATGGACTGGCCAAGCAATATAGTTATTTATTATAATTCTGTTTTTTTCTGTTCTGTACAACTGCTGAAGGGATTTCTCAGAACAGAGAGACACATCAGGACAGATTGATTAAACTCCTTGAGGCACAGGGTAAGTATGGATCAAATAAGATTATAGTTTTCAGCGAAGTGATCCATATGAGCTTGAGTAGGCATAGCTAATTTTATATCAATTTTGATTCCTTTAGACAATTATTAAATCCACTTAGCTATGTATGGGCTCATTTCTTAGCAGCAGCAATTATCTTTTATTACAGGACAGTATGTAATAAATATTAACTCCAATATTAAATAACATTAAATATTCCATTTTTGTAACTAGATGCATTTACTTGGAATATATATATATATATATATATATATATATCCAATAAATCATTGTCAAATAAATGTTTATATATTTTCTTTAAAACAGAAATAAGACTGTAGTATTTTATGATATATAATTGCCTTCACATCATATCGGGATGTGGCAAAGCTAACATTGTTATGTTTCATATTTGCTTATATACTAAAGTATTAATCTGACATGGCATTGACATTATTCTGTATGTTTTTTCTCTCAAACAATGTCTCTCCCTCTCATTTTTTTTATTCTTTTTTTTCTGTGTGGAAACATTGTTTCTGCTACACAAATGACCATCATCATTGGGAGCTAAACTGACCACTGGAGATCGGATCACCATACCTCCACATTTAGTTGTGTTGGCACCACCAAAGGCAACAAAGACACCCAACACATCTGGGTCATGACCTGCCAGTGTTGCCCCCACAACCCCTGCTCTACCAGGTCCACCTGTGTCAGGGAGCTCTGCCCTGGCTGCTGATGCAGTGGTACTCTCCTGGAGCAGTAGTAGGTGGTGATTTTTTTCAACCATCAGAAGCTAACAGGGCTGGTGGAGAACATCATGTAGAGGGGCCTTGGTGCTTAAATCAGCAGAGTAGAAAAGGTCCTGTATCAAACTACAAAGAGATGCCAACACTGACCCAAGCTTCTGTGACAGGAGACAGTGATGGCAGTGTAAGGGTGAGAACTAGACTTTCAATGCGCTCTTGCTGGATGTAGATGCACCTGCAATGCATCCTGACTATCACTAATCACGGTGTCCTTCAACCTTTTGTGTCCATCACCATCTGTGTCTGTCTTTTATATCCTGTATGTCTGTGCCTGCTTCCTCACCTACCTGGCATACCTTATCCTCTTAATTTTCAAGACCTCCACCAATAGACTTCTCTGTAAATAAAAATAAATAAATGAATAAAAGGACACCTGTCCCACAAAACAAAATATTACACCCCAGTTTTAGTTAAGGCATAATCTCTGCAATACACTGGTGAGGTCATCCTTTGAAATGTGCTCTCTCTCACTCTTGAAATCAGACTTCTTTTGTGGCTCTTGTGATTGATACTGCGTACTTGAGATTGTGTGGCTAGAGAGGTAGGTGGTTCAAATCTGGCAGTGGGTGACCAGTATGATTGTGTGTCTGTGTTGCTAAGTAGGATTGGCTTTGCCCATATATCACACATATACTGATACTCAGGAAAATCATTTTATACTGGAAGACGATTCCCCCATCAATTTCTTCCCCTTGTAACACAAATAAGTCTTATGCAACACACTGATGATGTCATCCTTTCAAATGTGCACTATCTCATTCTTATAATTTAGGCTAATCCTGTAGAACTTGCAATTAATACTGTGTATTCTATGTAACTAGACTGGTAGGTGGTTCTAATCTGGCACTGACTGAATAGTATCTCTATTAATAGACATGAACAGTTTCACAAACTGATCTGATGTTTACCTTGACAGTCAGAAATAGCTTTCTTAGCACTTTTAGTACCTTTTAGCACACAAACTTCCTGTGACTATACGCGGTGATGTCAGACTTTCAAATGAGCACTGACTCATTTTTGTAACCAGATTTCTCCTTTGCTGTTTGTAGTTGATACTATGTGCTCCAGATTGTGTAAATAGATAGCTGGGAGCTACAGCATACTGTTGGCAACAACATATAAGTCAATATACTCATCTGACATGCAAAAACTGCAGTATATGCAATATCCTCAATGAATCTATTTTCCTAGCTAATTGCTATCTCAACTCAGCATATTATATACATTTTACATGCATCACATTTACTCCCCATTGTTACACTGTAGCTGTTTCCCTCTTACATCCCTTTGCCAGCATTTCCTTTTATTATATATGCGTCCCTCAGTGAACAGAGTTACTTGTAGAGGTACAAATATTTTTAATCACTGTAGTTTTTGCACTAATGCAATTATGTCCAACAACTCTTTCCTTGTTGAACTTCCCTTATCATTCAAGTTGTCCTTGCCTTATATTGTGCTGTCTGTGCATGCGTGTTTACTGTAGGTGCCTCTCTATACAACCTGTTATTTATATCATGTGCTTGTGCTTCTGTGCACCTGTTTGTTGCTGCTAATTGGCATCTGGACATGAACAGGAGCTGCTGAATGTGTAGATATGCTCAGCACCTTGCATTATTGATGAGCACTGCTGCTTGTCACGTTAACACAGAGTATGTAGGCTTGGATCTATGCCAGTTGTGAGAAGGATCAGTTTGTCGAAATCCATATGGTCAAGACCATATGGTCGACAATTTGGTTCATTGAACCATTCTGACTGAGATCACAGTATAGCAGGGATTGAGTAATTTGCCCTTTTCCTCACTGCAGGGTGATCTCGGAGTTGATATAAATAATTAGCAGGGGTGTCAGCAGTGCAGGGGGGCTAGCCACATTGCAAAAATATTGCATGTGTTGTTGGAGGGTGTTGTGTGGATGTATGTCATCTTTTTGATTAAATGGATTGTCAAACATATCAGTTTCGACAATGTGTTTGTTCCATAAACTGACATAGATCCATAGTCATAGTGTGGCATGTACACACATGTTAATAAATATAAATCAATAAATTAGTAGTTTTAAAATTGGTGCAAGTAAATTCTGTTCAATTATCATGGGAGATTCTTGTGAGCAAAATATTAATGTCCATGGTCATAAGAAGGGATTCTTCCTCTAAAAAGGAATAGCCCCTCAAGATATTTAAAAAGTTCTAACAGTCTGAATAGCCCTTCAATTGATTCTAAAAGCCCTAAGAGTTTTTTTTTAATGTCTCCAAATTCTATACTATGGGATTAAATGTGGAATTCAAGAAAATGGAAATCCCTTCAATCAATGAATTGGGAGCAGGCACAATAGGCAGAAAATAAGGGTATTCAGATTCCTTATATATTTTGGGAGGCCCAAATAAACTCCCAAAAACAGGTTCTGTGATCTTAAAAAAATCATACATGGAACAGTCAATGGTTCATCCAATAATAAATTGTATAAATAGTCTCTCATATTTCTGGATGTCAAATAATTTGACAGTTTGATAGTCTTCACTATTGGCTAGTAACTGTTCCAAGGCCTGAATGTAATCTGAATGAAACATGACCACAAGCTTGCCCCCTTTATCAGCCTTTGTGTATCTGAGGTCATCATTGTGACTTAGGGTACACAGGAGTTTACATTCATTGCAGTTAATATTATAAAAAGTTAATCTTAGCTGTCTCAACATAGAATCATTAATGTCTCTCTCACAGTAATCTTGGAACGTTTGTATGGTAGATAACAATGGAAAATTGTATCTTGACAGCTTGGCAAATTTAAAGCAAGAATGTGCAATGCCATGCAAAATGTATTGTAGGTTTAATCTGCTTGTGTAAAGTCTGAAATGTAGTAAAGACTTTTCCACATTTGCTGCTTTATTAGGAAAGAAACCTAAGTCCAAATCTATCAGCCTGATTGCAGTGTTCATAAAAGTCTCTTGTGTTAAATTAAAAAAAAAAAACATGCATAATTTCATTCATAACTGGTGATTGTTAGCTTGCCTCTCTGTCTTTCTCTCTTCCCACACATTGACCATCCTCCACTCATATTTTGCATTCCCGCTGACAAAATAATGGTGGAACATTTCTACTATAACAGTGGAAGTCCTGGAATACCTGCTAGGTTGACATTCACTCTCAATGAAGTTTGAACTTGGGCATTCCTACGTGCAGTTCTCTCTCTGATCTCCTTATGGTGGAACTATAGCTGGTTCCACCTTAAAAAAAATCCCCATCTCAGTCTTCTATGTTGGTTATCTTTGAGTTCCTGGATCTGTTGGAATTCATAATATTAGCATTATTGACTTTTACAGTAGGTATAGGCAATATTTGTAAACTTCTATATCTCTATTCTTCTCTTGCTTACAAGATATAATAGCTTTATTAAGCCTTTTAAGTAAAATAAACACAATTTCATAATTAGCCTTGCATGACCTAGAAAATAAATTGTGATTAGACTTTTTTATCCAGTTTAGTAATTGATTCAAAAGATTATTGTTCTCATGTCCATTGTTGTATATTAACATGTTAACAACTCTTATCATTGTCAAAAATCTTTTAATTGAGTAAAATAGGTCATCCATTAGTAATGCATTGGGAAACTTGTAAAATCAAGCCTTGTGGGTGCTATTTGGAAGCCATGCCATGATCATGGTAGAAATTGCCAAGTGCAAGAGATTGATGTTTCTCTAATAATTTCTCAGAACAATTAATTCTTGTTTTGATATCCCCAGTAGGGGTGCTGACATTTTTACTTAGTCCTTTAAAAGGAAACAGATTGTTAATACACATGACTTAGTTATTATTCTGGAAGTGATGTTGTACCTGTTTAAATAAGGCTTTAAATATCATGTGACTGTACATGTGACTTAGGCATTTGTTAAGGAAGTGATGCCATGCTTGATTTTATCCTGAAGAAGTCTGGTGGGTGTTACTGAATGAAAGCACAAAATAGCAAAGGTTTTCTACTCTAAATTAAAGACTTTTTGATACCACTGGTACTTGATGTTTTGTCTGTTTTTTTCACACATTTTGTCTGAGAGCCTCACTGGCATACCTGTGAAACAATACTCTGTTTTGTAGACTGTGAATAAACTATGTATGAGTATGAATTTTGTCATGTGAATTTATTTTTCATTGATTTCTATTAGTGTGATAGCTTGAAATGTGTGTTTCTGATGCCGGTCTTGTAAACAATATGTGGCATGAGAAGGTAATGTTCTGCTTAGTGATTTTTAACTTGATGGGCACCCATGGTGGTGCAGTGGTTAGCATTGCCACCTCACAGCAAGAGGTTCTCCAGTTTGATTCTTGGATGGGGTGCCTTCTATGTGGAGTTTGCAAGTCCTCCCTGCAGTTGTGTGAGTTTCCACTGGGTGCTCTGGTTTCCTTCCACATCTCAAAGACATGCTGTAGGTGAATTGGACACTCTAAATTGTCCCTAGGTGTGAGTGTGTGCATGTGTGTGCCTTCTGTGGAAGGTTGGGTGCCTGGCTGGCAGCTTGACACTGTAATACTCCACTGCCAATTGCTCTGCAGACTGCTGTTCCACTGGGATGACCTCTAACTGGGAAAAGAAGAAGTGATTTATAACATGCTGCAAATTACCAATAAATACAAGTGATTACACAAAAAAACTGGCAGATTACAATTAAGAATTTTTATTTTGCTCAAATGGTGGACTACATGTGTTATAGGGATCAACAGTGACAGACATACATGGGTAAGGATAAATGACATTTAGCATCTCATGGGAAAAACTGAAAAATAAAATCTTTCAGCTGGATGAATGATTTGGTGACATATCACATGAAGAGTGAAAGACAGAAAGCATTAATGATATAACCACAGGTTGACATAATTATTTGTACTCTAACATCATCTATGGCTCAGTACACTGCACTTGTAAGAAGTTATGTTGAGGATTTATATCCCTGATGGTTTAAGTCTCTTGACCATTGCTCAGTTGCATTTTCCTTATGGTTGGCAAAAACCCTGCAAATGTGTACTGTCTGATAAGTTTAATAAAAGTTATTCTATGGCTTGCGTAGGTAGTAGCCAGAAAAACAGAGAGAGAGAGAGTCAGGAGTTCAAATCCTTAACATGGAAGTTGTAGCAGTGTGAACATTGGCCACGATAACTATGCATATCCATTTGTTTTCTGAGTCTTGCCATATGGTCATAATCTGGAAGTTATAGCTAACAAAAATGTAATTGATATTCTATGAGTAATTGTGTTAATCTGGAGTTACTGCTGAGCATGTAATCTCAACACCAAATATCTGAAAGGATAGCCATCATGTTTTTCACCTTAAAGTGTCTTTTGCCATTCACTGTGCACAAGCGATTCTCACCCTTTCTGATGAAGTCTGAGGTTAAGGCCGACGAAAGCGCTAAAATGAATACATTGGTTGCTGTGATATATTGGGTGTTGTGCCTGCTTCTATTCTGAATATGATTCTCACCTTTTCCATTATTACATGAAGGATGTGAACTGAGATATTTGTGTAGGATGCCAATTCAGTTCCATTTTTCCTGAAATCTTGGAATGAGGGACTTATGGTTGATAAAAAGAAGGCAGTGTTCCTTTTAGAGTACAGAGGTGGTGTGAGAAGAAGACCAAGAAAAGGGAGGCATTTATACCTGGCATCAGTACAAGGCTGATTTATTTCATTTTTTTTTATTTATGTTACATTTGTTGACCAGGAAATTCTGAATGGACTAGGTCCATTTTCAGTGGAGACCTGGGGAGAAAAGCTCCAGATTATTTATCAAATAGTAATATATTTATACAGAGTTGTAAAAACAAACAAGGTACATTATACATCAAATAATCAGATATTCACATTGAACTATAGAGATAGTCAGAACACTTTTCAGCAATTAGATACATTACAAATTACAAGGATTAGGAGGTACATTCAGTCTGGAAAAATAGCTGTTAGAGTTTTAGTACTGTAGACCATAACAGTGAATAGCTTGGTAGTTGTTCATAGGTAAGTAAGGGAGGGGATAGGAGAGCTTAAGTTAAGTAATACATGGACGTAGCCAGGTATTCATTAGATGTGATTCGAGGGAATTTTTTGAAGTGTGAAGTGGTGGAGGCAGAGGTCAGTGGAGGGGAAAGGCAATTCTAATTTCTAGCCATGGTATGGGAGTATAATGCTTTTCCAGTAGTATTGTTTGCTTTAGTGATGCAGAGGAGAGGTTTCTCACTAGAGCAGAGAAGGCAATTTGCTGTGTAGTGAGTAAGTAGTTGAGTTAATGATGGGGTTTTATCAGGTTATTTAAGGATGTTGTAGGCAGTGATTAGTTAAGTAGTTGGGGTAGTTCTAGCCATTGTAGGTTCCTTAGAGCTAGACAGTGATGTGTTCTGAAGTTGGAGTTTTTAGCAAACTTGGTGATCTTGTTGAACATGACTCAAGTTTGTCAAGGTCAATTTTTCTGATGTTGCTGAAAATTGGTGCTGCATACATTAGTGTAGACAATAGGTGAGTCTGGGCTAGGGTGATTCTTGCTTGATCTAAGAGGAAGTTTTTATGCCTGTATAGGGTACCCATTTTTTGTGAACTTTTTTGATGGCTTGGGAGATGTGAACAACAAAGTGAATGTTATTGTCAATTTCAATGCCGAGAAGTTTGGTATGGATGGAAGGGAAATGGTAGTGCCATTTTTAGAGGTGATGGTAAAGGAAAGAGGAGTGGTCTTTCATTTGTTGGGGGTAAATAGGAGTAGCTTGGTCTTAATGGGGTTTAGGATGAGTTGGATATCAGAGATCCATTTTTCTACAGAGTTAAAGGTTTCCTGGTTGAGTTGTTGTAGGATGGAAGGAAATTCGGCTGTGCAGATTAAAGTTGAATCATCTGCATATTGAATCAGTGTGGCATGTTGGGTTGAGATTATTGGTGAAGATAGAAAAGAGAAGTGGGCCCAGTATTGAGCCTTGAGGCACTCCTATGGTAGTTGGAAGTTGAGGTGATAGTACACCTTGCAATTGGACAGATTGTTGTCTGTCAGATAGGTAGCTTCTGAACCAGGCTATAGTAGATGGGGGAAAGGATAGAGAGACTAGGGAGTCTAGTAGAATGGTGTGTAAGACCATGTCAAAAGCCTTGGGCAGATCCAAGAAAATGGCAGATGTAAAGTTATTGTTGTTCCTGTGTAGGTTAATTAGATTAGTAAAAGTGAGAAGAGCAGTAGTTGTGCTGTGATGGCAGCAGAAGCCATGTTGTGTGGTGGAATGGAGTTTATATTCAGAAATTTCATGATATGATGGTGTATACACCTCTCTAGTAGTTTAGACAGGGGGTATAGAATGGCAATAGGTCGATAATTTGAGAAGTCATAAGAGTTACCGCCTTTATGAAGAGGGATAATATATGAAATCTTCCAGAGATGTGGGATATGAGATTCCTGTAATGGAATGATTAATGAAGATGGAAACAGGATAAGATAAAGAGTCAGCAGCCATTTTTAGGAAGCTAGCTGGTAAGTTATCGGCTGCAAGGGTGGTAGGTTTCAGTTTTAGAAGGAGTTTTTTTAATTGTGGAGGTGGGAACTGGTGTAAAGGGGGGGATATTTTCTAGATGATTGGCTGGGGTGTGAGAGGGGATATTTTTGGATCATTGGTTGGATAATGCTAGGAAGGATTTTGTGAAGTGGTGGTTAAATTGAGTTGCTATGTCCATAGTGTTATTGGTGGAGTTAGGAGCTGGAATAGTAGTTTTGCTGGTTTTAGTAAGGAATGGACTGACTGCCAAAATATTTGTGGGTTTTTTGAATATTTGCTTTGGGCACCTAGGAAGTAGTTCTGTTTATCAAATTTGGTTTGTTCCTTGGCCTAATTTCTAAGCTGTTGGTAGTTTTGTTTGGAATGGGTGGTGTTTTCCCTCTTCCAAATTTTCCAGGCTTTATCTCTAGATTTTAATAGGGCTCTAGTTTTCCTACTTAACCATGGAGCATAGTTGGCTTTCACTCTAATTTTTCTAGCGGGGATGAGCCTGTTAAGGACTTTGGTAAAAGTGCTATTAAAGTAATCAACTGCCTGTTCTAATCTAAGGGTTTTTAGTGGTTCCCAATTACAATGGCTTAGAACAGTGTTATGATCATAAGGGTTTATGTTTCGGTCATCTCGTATTAGTCTATGAACAATGGGCTTGTGTAGGTTGCTGTATTTACCTACCAGGAATGTGGAGAGGTGGTCACTGAGACCATCTGGTAGACAGCCTGTCTGGTAGTTTTGTTTGGGGCAATTGACCATTACCCAATCCAGAATGGATTGTTTTTGTGAACTTTTATCTGTTCTAGTGGGTTCTTGAATGAGTTGAGGGAACCCATACAGGTTAATGTGGTTAGTGGGTTTAATGGAGTTGCAGGCTAACCAATCAGTATTTAGGTCCCCTGATAGGATAGTTTCTTGTGGTAATTTATCTCTGATACCTAGAACAGAATGGCCAATGCTGTCAATGATGCTAATGGCATTCCACATACAGAGGAAGAGTGCTGTCACTATTATTATGACATGTCATGGAAAGCCTGAACTACTTCGCCAATAGGAGAAGGAGGTTTGAGACTACTTACCACTACAGTCCTTAAGAATAACTTCATTTACCCATCCTTGCACCCTTCCAATGCATGGCATCATACAGATATTAAACATACTCTATCTCTGCAGATCCATAATAGACTGAATAAAATCAGGATATGCATAGGGAGAGACTGAAGCACCTCAGAGAGCTCATACAATTTAATTGTGTGAAAGATATCTATGTTTCAGTAGTAAACGGTAACAAATGAAATACAGGTAAAGTGCATTTATACAGCAATACAGCATCTGCCATTTTTGGCAGTCCATACTAAAATTACTATGAATGCACAAAGGTAGATTATTCACTATATCACCATCATTATAACTGGATTAATGACTCATCATGTTGGATCTATGTGCCCTAAAGCTTGCTTGTTCAATCCCCTCCTCAACAGCAAAATAAAGGCTTTGATGTCAGCTATTTTTAAATGTCATACTACTGGAGATAATACAACCGTTGCTTAAATATTTAAGAAGATAAAACTTGAATGTGCTAGAAGAAAATATCTTATTTGCCTTTGACTTTATTTGATGATTAACAATTAGAAATAAAAAAAGTCATAAAATAATTTTTAATGTATTTTACACAAAATTCTTTGTCTACTGTTATGTATAATTTGTAATTTTTTTTTTAATTTTGGATCTCCTTCCATATTTGGACTGCTATCCTAGTACCTCATGTCTTTTACTTGGTGTACCAGCTACCTCAGTTCACCACAGATCTTAAGGGCATCTTGGTGGAGTCAGTGCTGTCATTCAATCAGACAGGGGAGGGGTTGTATGACTTACCTATGCCCCTTTCCCTTTCGGTATGTGTAGTCACATCTGAGCAGCAAATGTGCAATTCAGATGTTTTCACTGTATTTCCCTACCTCTGCAGCAGCTCAGCCATGCCCACCCTCCGAGTCCTCATTGGAATACACCCCATTGCTGTACAGTGTCCTTGGCTTCCACCAGAGATTGATGCAGGGATGCCCATGAGATGACTGTCTCCCACCACTCCACAATGAGAATGCCCATGTTCCCTGTAGCCCCATTAGTCACCCAAGCTGCTAATTGAACCCAGATCACCTGGGCCATAGTCAGAGCGTTATCCATATATGGCATTAGGCTGGCCATAATTTGTTCAGTTGTCAACATCTTATGCATTAAAATGCTGGTAAATGACAGTGACAATTGGCCAACAGTGTCATTCCATACAGTAAATAGTGTGACGCTGCAAAGGTGAAGATAATGGATTCAGTATGCTATCATCTGCATAGCTGGGGAAATGGCTCATAACGTTAACTGTTATGTACAATAGCAAGTATTATGATGAATGGTGGTTCATTTCCCACAAACCCATAAATGCCTAATGTTGATGTTTTAATTGCCTTAATGTTTTATTTCACATTCTAATAATACAATGGTAAATAACATAAGATCTTGTAACAAATGTGCATGCCCTATGTTGTTATTATTATTCTCCTACAAAGCAAAATTTGCTTAGAAAAAAAAAAACAGTAGGGAATGCAATTTTCATTACTTTTGTTATGTCTCATCCCTGATCCTCTTTTTGTCATTTTCCTGTCTCCATTTTTGTTAATATTATTTGCAGCAACACAGTGACCTGGACTGACCACTGTGGCATGGATTTATATTACCCCACAGGTAGCAACAGCATAGCCACCTTCACAAAAGGCACCCAGTATATCTGGGTCTCAGCCTGTTAGAGTTGCCTCCACCCTTCCTGCTCTATCTGCACCACCTGAATCACGTGGCTCTGCCTCAGGCAATGGTGGATTTGTACCGACAGTACCAGTGTCAGTGGAGGTGCTGATTATGTCACTCATCAGGACCTGGCAGACCTTGTGGAGGAAATTATGAGGAAAACATGTTTCAGTGACTCATTGAAGTGACTCCGTGCTCAGCAATGCCCACAGTTACTGAGGCAGGACCCAGGGGTGTCAGCTCTCAGGATTTGGAGTGATTTTTCCATTGTGACAAAGCTGGTAGAGTATGCATCTCCAAACACCCGAAACTATCTCCATACTCTGTGTACTCCTTCCATTTTGTGTCCATAACCAACACTGTCTTGTTGTAACAATCCACCCCTTGTCATAGTATAACCTCTGTTTCTCTGATGTCTTTTTCACCAGTGTGTGCACTCTTTTTCAGTATGTACTCTGCACCATGACAGTCATGTCTGTCTTTTTCTGCTACTTAACCTCCCAGCCTTGCCTACCTCTGCCATTCTTGAATTCTTTCTCCAACTTTCACCTCTCAAAGAAAAGTAATAAAAAACGGCACCTGCTCCACAAAATATGTCAGACACATAACTCTCAACTTCACCTACATGTTTGATTCATGCAAATGATTTGGTACAATTAGTAACCCTACAATGTGTATGACTTTTGCACAATATCTAACACGACATGAGCCAAACAATTTCAAATAATAACTATAACCATAGTTAACTATAACCTTTGAGAAAAGGTTGAGAGATATAATTCTGTCCAAACTCCTTATTGATCATTATTCAATTTTTTACCTAATGTTCTACCCTCTGCATGCTTTTGGTTTTCATTTCTGTCCTATCCTCCCATTTTCAACCTTTATTCTAGTCCAAAAATAGATAAATACAATGATAACTAAATCATAAATAACCTATAAACAGAAACAGGTATTAATATGCTCATCTGATGCATGACACCTGGTATTGAGCAGCGTCACTGGTCATTGGTGAGGAGAAGCTGCTGCTAGTTTTCATTCTATGGCAAAATCAAAGAAAATTTCTACACGTGCTAAGACCTTGCCATTCATCATGCACATGAGCTTGGTGTTGGTGTGTGTTACCATGCACATCTAAGAGAACTACAAGTAATGTAAGGTGACTCTGCTCTCTATAGCTGATTTCATGGCTCAATGAGTGATGTGGTGAGACAATTCCTGTGCATATTGTGCAGGGATATAGTCCACTCAAAGTGAGATATATTGTCACATTTCTCTCATTAGGCCACATTTGCACACTAATATTATGACATGAAATGATGAAATGCATGGCATGATTTGCTTCATGTCATTCTACATTTGCTATACATTCACATTATATGTTTCATGGATGACCCCATACAGGATGACATATTCAGGCACATTTTTCATTCCATCACTATTAGGCATATATATATATATATATATATATATATATATATATATATATATATATATATACTGCAGTGGTGGTGCTGCGGTAGCTTTGTCACCTCACAGTAAGATGTTGTCCCGTTCGATTCTCAGAGCGTCTTCTGTGTGGAGACATGCGTGAATGGGCGTACCTATGTTGAAGGTTGTGCGTCAGAGCTGGCAATTCGGCACGTAAAAATCTGCTGCCAATCATTAGCGGACCAGAGTTCCTCTGTGGCGACCCCTAACCAGGAAAAGCTGAACGACACAACAACAAATATATATATATATATATATATATATATATATATATATATATATATACATATATATATATATGGGTCTATATTACATATTCAAATGCTAAAATGTGAGAATCGCTAAAGATCGACCTTTAGTGATCGAATATTTAAAAGTTCAAATATAAATAAAAATTAAAAAAAAAAACAAAATTAAAAAAAAAAAACTAAAGGGTATAAGCAAGGGAGCAAGCCCCCCCTGCACCCCCCACACTCCCCGCTACTTAAATATACCAACTCCAAGATCGCACTACAGTGTAGGGAATGGAATATTCTCTGTTTCTGCACTGTAGCGCACTGAAGTGTGATCTTGGAGTTGGAATATTTAAGTAGCAGGGGTGTGGTGGTGCAGTGGGTCTTGCCCCCCCCCCCCCGCTTAAACCCTTTCTTTTTTCTTTTTTTTTTTTTTTAATATTATTTTTTTACATATTCGAACATTTGAATGTTTGATCACTAAAAGTCAATCTTAAGCGATTCGAACATTTGAGTGTTCGAATATGTAATATAGACCCTATCTATATATATATATATATATATATATATATATATATATATATATATATATATATATATATATCATTCCCTACCTTGCATTCCATCTTAAGTAACACATGTAGAACATTACATTCAATCACAATTGGATATAAGGCCAAAACAAATTACTCTTTGTATGTATAATGTTGCACAGTGGTTAGCAGAGTAAGTTACTATTCATAGTTGATAAATGGTAAGTGACAGTTCATAGTCTATGGAAAAACTCAAGAAACTGCCTTTGGCCACCTTGTTATGCTGACCATTGTGTTAATGAACTTTCTGTTGATGCAATATTGATATAGGCATGAGTAGACCTCTTCCAATTTAAGTGCAGCACCTTCCATGGTTCACTGTGCTCCTGATGTGAAGTTAAGATTGTTATTAAGGTATGTGGAGGGGTTGAGATCCATTGATTACTGGCATCTGTTTCACATTGCTCATTTGGCAGTCTTCCACAATGTTATAACACTCCCATCAAATGTGCACTTTCAGGCACCTCTTGTAAAACTTGTTTTGTGGTATCAATAGAAGTGTACTAGTCAAGACAAGATGAGTTAAACAGGCAGGGTTTCAAATCCAGTAAGGAGCATGTTCTCTCAGTTTGAAAAGTAATTTGTGACATGTAATTATGATTTAGTGACCAGATGTGATAAGGCAAATTCTACTCGCATGTGACAATTTCACAAGAGGAGAGTTTTGATCCCCTAAATATTGTACTCCCATTTAACTATGGACATATTTATTCACACACTGCTGATGATATGTCTTCAAATGTGTGCCTTATGACAACTGTTATACAACTTCTTTTGTGGTGTCATTACCTAGTGGACAAGTCACAGAATGTGAAACACGCAGTCAGGGGCTCAAATACAATGAGGTGGACCTTTAACATAGAATCTATATCTTGCAATACAAATTTACAATGTATATTGGGTAATACTGTTAGTGCTGTATGTGTAAATTATACATTATCATTAATGTGTAATGTATTATAGTAGAATGTGAGGTGATTCCCTTATTTTTATACACTGTTAAATCATGTGTCCTTAAGTAGGCAAAGAGGAAAGATCCATTTTGTAGTAAAGCTGAGGAAAAATTTCAAATAAGATAAAGACCAGGCTAATGATGCACAAGTCAGGTGACTTCTGATGCATGACAGCAAGCAGTAATGACATATGTTGACATTAATACCTTCATCGTCACAACTTCCAAGTGTCTATGTAATTATAACATGTTGTGTACATTGCCAGTACCTTGGAGGAGGATTGTTAGTCCATGACTGTTACATGTCATGAACAAGGTTTGTAGTTTATAGTGTTCCATAGTGTCTTAACATTCCCTGGAAATGTGTGTGTAAGTTTAACAGCATGATAACTTCTGTGGCATCACTTGCTAATATGCTGGTATGTAGATAGCAGGCAGGGCTTCAAATCCATGATGATCTCCATTGTAGAATGCTTACAAATGTTATTTTTATGTGCTAACAACGTGTCATGCAAGTGTAAGGTGCAGTAGCATGATGTGTGCATCGTCATATGTCATCCTAATACATAAGAAGGATAATAAAACTTTATCAAGCAAATTAGTTTAAATTCCATCATCTGCAAGATTTACGAGGAAGGATTACACAATGATTGAAGGAAAATGTTACTATCTTGAATTAAGATAAGGAGCAAGTTGAATTTGTAAGGGCAGATCTATGTTGACTAACCTGATAAACATTTATGATAAAGTCACTGAAAAATTAATTATGAAGGAGCTTCTGTGCTGGAACCAAAGCCTTTTTAAGATACTAAGTCTTGGCGGCTGTTTACAGCTGAAATCAAAGCCTGGTTATAACACAAAGTTTTGCATAACTGCATTTGCAGTCTATTTAAGACACAGAGCCTTGAAAACTGAATGATGATGAGAAAATATACTTTGCAGAACAATACTATTTTAATTCTAGCATAGTTACTAACAAATAACAAATAATCTTTATAACAAATTTCATGTACTATACTGTTACAGCTTTTAGCTTTAATGTACAATGTTTACTTCATGATCAGTATGGATAATAATTCCCCTGCAATATACCTTGGAACAAGTGTGTTCCTACAAATACCTCTAACAAAGCTTAATTTTGCAGTCTTTTTATACTGTTCTTCTCAGGCACTTTAGATCCTGTTTTTCCTCTTCATATCTCTTTTTAGACTTTGTAAGGAAGCATCTCTTAGGAAACACTTCTGCTGATGCTTGTGAGAAAGCATGTACAAACTGTTTTTCTGCTGATTTTGTAAAAAGCACGTCCATTCATCTGCAAGAAAGCATGTCAAATTTCCTTGCTAATATTGTGTTTTCAGAGTTGTGTTTAAGGAAACACCTTGTGAGAAAGCATACAGAATTGTTTTTTAGAGTTTCTGCTGATTCTGTAAGGAAACATGTCCATTAACAGAAGTCTGTAAGGAAACATCTGTCAAACTGTTCTGCTGACATGAGAAAAGCATGTAATACTTGCTTTCCAGAATAGTTTTTAGGCTTTTTTCTGACACTATGAGGAAGCATGTGTATTAACAGAACACATACATAGTATGGATGCCCATTTCACATTGCTAAACTCTATACCTACATTCAAGCCAACTTTTTATTTAATGCTTTATTTTTCAGTGACTTTACAGCAGATTTGATTTTAGTCTTTTATTCATTTTTCAGCACACTCTAACAGTTTCCCCTTTTTATTTTAAACCAGGGAGAAAAATTCATGATTATTTGGTAATATATTTTCATTGTGACAATTGACAACAGTAACTTGGCTAACTTTCATTCAGCAAACTTTAATACATATGAGTAATATGCAAACAAGCACTACATTAATAATAATAACAATTAAAAAATACAATGATTTTTCTTGTCCAGTCCATGAACAAATTACTAAACTACTCACTCCAATTGCCATTCCATTTTTTTCTAGCATGTTGTGACACTTGCAAAATGACTTCTAAATGTGTTTTTAAAGACTGGAATAAATGTACAACACTGTTTATCTATTAGGGCACATGTACCCCCTTGGCATGCTAGTATGTAATCTAATGCCATTCGATTTTGTAAAACCATAATTCGTATGGCTGTCATTTTGACAGTAATGTCTGAGATTGCATTGAAAGTGGCATTTGCCAATACTTCAACTAATTTAGATAGTTTTCTTAACTCCCAAATGGCTTTTGCTGCTCCATACCATGGGAATATACTGAAATTACACCATCTCCTAGATCCATATCTTTTAATTTTAAATAATCAAGATTTTGGTGGTAAATACATGATATATCTAGGTTGTTTACTGGATTTTCTGGACTTTCAATTACAGGTAATATGTCTCTTTTTCTTCTTGAATTTCTAATCCTTCCCTTTGGTGTTTCTTTTACATGATGCATTGCTAGTATTACTAATCCAATATAGCAGGTACCATCCCATCCCTTGGTAACCATTTATAAGCATATTTACCACAAATGTAATATAACCCATCTGACAGAGAAACACTGCTATTTACTACACTGCCATTTACCTGCCCCATAGTAGGAGTTTTATTGTGTAAACTGTAACATTTTTATTTGTTTTACTTCATCAACATGTAACATTGGTTTTGCACTCATTTTTTTCATTTTGTGAAAAATTAAATACAGCTGTGTCACTTAGTATTAACTGACTCTTGGCTGGTATTAGAATAGGAAAACCATGAAAACATACGTACTGGTATGTGTTATAAAGTTTATCATTTCAATTGTTTCAACACAATTACTATTACCCACTGGGATGATTCCATTTTGTTGAAAACATGCGATTCCCTGTACTATAGTAAATAACTGTACTCTTGCTTTATGTAATTATACATTCATAACATGGCCTCCTGTTTTATTTATTAATACTCTCCAACTACTAACACCATCTAATGGAATTGGCACCAGGGGCATGACCCCTGTTATTTCAGGTATTAAACTACATACCCAGCAATTAAAAACATTCATGCTTTTTGCATAACAACATTGTCTTGCCAAAAATGTATTAAAATATGGCGACCAATCTTGCTCATTTTCCATATCTCTCAATTTTTTTTTGTATAATTTATCGTTTGATTAACAGGTTGTAAGTACAATCCAATGCTAAGGAATACAATAATAATTGGCATGATAGCTATAATTGCCTTTAAAAAATCCTTTAAATAGAAATTCCACTGTTGAATCATTTTGCATTTGGTCATCATAAACTGGATTTCCAAAAGGATGCACTTTAAACCATGTAAATTTCATTATGTTTTCTCTGTGGTAAACCTACAGGAAAATACACTTAGTCAAATTTACATTGCTCACTAGTTTTAATAACTCTTAACTGATCATTATGTACCAACATTGTTTTGTTTTTCTTTTTTCCTTTAAATTTATACACTAATGGTCCAATTTGTTCCGCTACTTCAAAAGGCCCTTGCCAGTTACTATTTCATAGACCTTCCATTTGGAACATTTTTACCAATACTTTTGTTCTGCAGGGAAGGTTTTCTTCAGGTGGGAAAATTGGCTCCTTTCTCCATAGGTCTCTTGCATAATAATCACATATTCCTGTAAGCTTTTTTAACCATTGCTGATGCTTACTGATTTCTAACATAGGTCTACCATTAGGTATATCTGGATTTACACAGCAGTTGTATAGGCATTTTATGACCTGTCATTATTTCACACTTTGAAATACCTGCTTTACTATTTGTTGGCCGAATACCCATGAAAATGCCAGGCAAATGCTGTACCCAAGTATTGCCTTTTTCCATGCATGACTTTTTTAGACATTCTTTTAACATCCGATTCATACGTTCTACTATGCCATTGAATTGTTGATGGTATGGTACATGAAATCTTTGCTGTATGCCCAACAAATTACACATTTGTTTAATGAGATTACTAACAAACTGTGGACCATTATTTGATTGTATGACATCTGGCCATCCCCAATGGCAGAAAATATTTTTCTATAAGGCTTCTGCTGTTGCCTTTGCTGTCATGGTTTTAGTGGGAATTGCTTCCACCATTTTGAAAAAAAACATCCACTACTACTAGTAGGTATCTGTACCCTCCTGTTGTTGTTGAAAAAGCACCTGCATAGTCTATTTGAACTGCATACCATGGCCCATCTGCTGGCAGCACCCGATGTAACTGAGGTTTTTTTGCTTTTAGCATTTACTAATAAACAGATTAGACATTCTTCTACAATTAGCCTACAGACCTTTTTTTAAATTTGGGTTCCAATATTTTCCTTTTACAACTGCCCATAGCCTATCAGCTCCTACATGTCACAGTATTCAGTGATTTAACTTGACCGACTGATGTGCTAACTGATAATGGCACATAAGGCAACCGTAATCCTTTTGTGGTGGTATATACATTGTATTCCTTTGGCAGCACTCCTGCAATCATGCACCCATTTGTTTCTTCTTTTAAACCTTGCTTTTTTAATGTTTATGAGATCTTCCTTGATTGATTGTTGGTCTATTTTAGGGTGCTAACATCTGCTTTTAAGGCAATAACTTCTGTATCAGTGTATGCATACCCTGGAAGTTTTTTCCCACTTTGTGCTGTTTGTTTTGCTAATGAGTCAACTAATGCATTTAACCTGAAAGTTTCACTTGTTGGTATTTGGTGTGCTTTTACTTTTAAAATGCTGTACTGTCCATGTTGATTTGACATTACTACTTTATGTATGTCTTTAAATACTTCAGCATGCAGCAATGGTTTGCCTACACTGTCTACAATTTCCCGCCTTACCCAAGTGTCCATATGCAGTTTTAAAGAATTTACTACATAAGCACTGGCTGAAAAAATGTTAACAGGATTGTAATACTTTAGCACATGCAGTATTGCCTCTAGTTCAGCTCTTTGAGCTGACATATGCCATGGT
This sequence comes from Protopterus annectens, assembly GCF_019279795.1. Taxonomy (NCBI): domain Eukaryota; kingdom Metazoa; phylum Chordata; order Ceratodontiformes; family Protopteridae; genus Protopterus; species Protopterus annectens. Next base: position 1,501,729,510 of record NC_056729.1, read on the forward strand.
AACTTGATTTGTTCAGGAGAACCCATCTGTGGATTCTCTGGAACTATGGCAAATCCTGTCCAGTATCTGCCTTTGTCTCAAAACCATGCCTTGTCCACAAAATGGATGGCTTAAAATGGTCAAAATTAGATGCCAAAAATTATACGTCAGGTGACATTATTTTTTTCTAAGCAGTTATGCTGTTTTCCTTCATATCACATATGGTTTGACAAATATTTGTCCCCTGTCTATATTGTGACAGTTTTCATTCTGGAAAGTGGCATTTATTTTGCAAAAAACACCTAATAATACCATCTGTGATATTATTAATCTCAAAATTGTCTACCAAAGCTTTTACTGCTTGGTGTGGTGTTTGTACTATAATGCTAGAGAATATAGTCAAATATTCAGTTTGCGTAATACCCTAGTAAATGGCTAATAACTGCTGTATGCAGGGGTGATAGCCTAATTCCACTGGAGTCATCTTGCTACTACAAAAAGTGACTGGACATAATTTTTTCTGTTGTCACCACAATGTGGCCATTCCTGTAGTAGTACCACAGATAATGTTTTCTTCCCTGCTGTTGCTTGTAACACAAATGGCAACCTTGTTGTGGGTGGTATGTGGTATTAATTCTGTAGCCTGTGCTAATTTTACTTTCATTTGTGAAAATTCCTAATCGTCAGGGGGTACCCACTCTAAAAAGGTGGAGTTTTTTTCTTCCTGTAACATTTTGTATAGAGGATCAGCCATATCTGCATAATTGTCTATAAATTATCTATTATAATTCATGATTCCCACATATTTATGTAAATCTGTTATAGTCAATGGCTTCTCCATTTGTAAAATGTTTTGCACTGCATAGGGCAAGGAGACCTTCCTGACGGTTTTATAATAGTACCTAGGAACGTAACTTATTGTGATATAAACTGAAGTTTTATCACTTTTAACCTTAAACCCAGCTTGTTGTAAAATGTGGAAAATTTTTTTAAGACGCCATGCATGCTCTTCTACTTTTTCAGACTGAATCAATATGTCATCAGTATAATGTAACACTGAATTATCCTTTTCCAAATGTTGCAGAATGGATCCTACTGTCTGGTGAAAATAACTGGACTGTTTTGAAATCCCTGAGGTAATCTTGTCATGACATATTGCTGTTTTTTAAATATAAAGGGAAATCATGGCCAGTTTTTTTTCCTGAGTGGTACTGCAAAAAAGCCATTTGCTAAATCTATTACTGTAAACCACTTGATTTGTGGCTTAATATGTGCAGCCAACTCTGGAACTCCAGGAATCAAATGCACTCTAGGAGTTGTGTATTGATTAACCTTCCATAAATCAATAACAAGATGATAACTGCCATCTTTTTTCTTGACTGGACAGATTGCTGAATTTGTGGGACTGCTACCTTTTTGTATAATTCCTTCCTTTTCCCATTCTGCAATACATTTTCCCATATGTTTTTCTACCTCCCTAGGAATGGAATATTGCTTTTGAAATGGTGGTATGGAATCCTTATCACTACCCACCCCTACTGGCATTTCTAGTTTCAAACAATAATTGGGACCCTTGTACCACAGGTTTGAGAATTGCTGTTGTAAATGCTGCCACACATCTTCACTGTCTGTATTCACATAACCGGGTTCATATTATAAGCTTGAAGGTCCTGTTCATCGAATACGAAAAGAGCGACAAATATTTACTGAACCCCGAATACACCGAATGCCGTAAACCGAGAAATTTAAAATCACAAATCGTCATACTCGGACATCCCCAATGCCCGTGACATACTACGTACCCAAACAAAATAAATAAACCACATACATACACTATATCTATGCACTTACCTTAACCTGCACCCTAATGCTAAGGTCTGTAACTATTGCACACTTACCCTACAGAGAGATATACACATACAAAATAAATAATCCACACACATACACTTAAAACCTTACTTCTAACCCTACATTAAACCTTACATACATTACCTATCTATGCACTTACCTTAACCCACACCCTAACCCTAAGGTCCATAACTATTGCACACTTTTTGTTCATTACCTGTGTCTGATCCTGGTGCTATAGACACAGGAACAGGAGCTGGTGGTGCAGACACAGCTCTTTATGCTGGTTGCTGTTCACACAGCTGTTGCCTTCCCCAGTTTTTAACCTCATCAATTACCTCAAATGGCTCACTACCTTCTACTAGTGCAAGGATATGGTGTGAGTATAATGTCCCATCTTTGTCCATAGTCCATCCCTCATTAGTTTTTGTACCAAATCAATGAGGGTTTCTGAATTTTCTTCATAAATGCATTTAATATCTCATGGAAACCCTTTTTCTTGCACTAAAAACAATGTATTAATGGGTTTTGTATTTCTGTTTTTTTGCATGTCCCTATCTGTCCTTTGATACTTTATTTGAAATGCAAGTCTGAAGTGGTCAGCTTGTTCCATTAATTTATTTGAGATGGTGCTTTTGAAATGATCTAACAGCTGCCCTTGTGTATATGCCATAAGAATGGCTGTCACATGTCCTACTTCACTGTTTAACTGATAAGCATTTTGCTTTAGCTGAATGAAAGTTTTAAAACATTTGGGAATAAAAACCCAGAAACATCTAAGTAATGCATCTGTCTATACATCAGATCCTGCTGTGTATGCTACCCATTCTTCAAATGCAAGCATGTTGTAAAATATGCCTTTCTTATCATTCCACTGTGGTAAACTTTGTAATAATCTGGACTGTGTATATAGATCTGCAGTGGTTCCCTGTTCTGTAACTTGTACTGGTTTTGTATTTTGTAATTCTTCCTTAAGTTTGGGTATTAAAATAGTGTTCTGTAGATTAGTCTCTGTTAACTCGGTTAATTCCTCTTCTTTCTCTTGAAAACACCATTTAAGGTCTGTAGTTTCTTTTGTAATTCTTTACAAGATATATGATACTTTAAAATCTTCTGTTGACTGCAGGACCTCTATGGACTTTTGACAGAGTTCTTGTATATTACTTCCGAACTTTTTGAGCTCACCTTGTTTATCTTTTAAGAATTATTTAAATTATTCTGTTAAATTACTGTGAACCTTGCCCCTGTCCTCATCTGCTGTGCATTGAGCAGTGGCTTCATTCCACTGCTGTCCATATTTTCTAAAGGGTGTAATGAGATCTATGGGGGATTCTATCAATTATAGATTTGACTGCTGTTCTAACTTTGAAATTAATACAATAACAGTACATAACTATTCAACATCTGGATATAATGTTAACATTTCACTGTTTGCTGGTTCTTCACCATTAAAAGGTTTGTCTTTACAGTCTAACCTTTGAACAATGGGCTGCGCTGTATTTTTATGGTATTGCACACAGAAAACATGTTCAGACTATTCCCATAATAAACATTTACTATGACATGCCACATTTTTTTTGTTTCAGATACCAGTTAAATGTTAATGCTTCAGTATCAACTTGCCCTAATGAGGTTTTATATTGACTAATGTGCTGTGTATACCAACATTGCATTTTTTCCCATATTTTATCTGGTTGCTCAGAGACATTAAGAGTAAAGCTTTGTTTACATTTCCTACTACAGTCCCTAATGGTATCCAAACTTATATGTGACACAGGAAAAAAGTCTTACCACTTAGCAAGAGAACAGGTGATCAGTCTGTTGTTGCAGATGGCTGGAAATGTTTTCATAGTCACTTGAAAAGCTGGTGAAACAAAACTGGCAGCTACGGCCTCGAAACCTTGGTCTTCACCCTGACTTGCAGAATTTATGGCACTGTGACCTTCCTGCATGACAGTCTCACTTCAGATTCAGACATCTTAAAACTGTACTGCTGTAAGCTGTAGAAACTGAAGTGCTCCTATTTAAGATTTACTAATAAATTTTAGTTACTGCGCCTTTACTGGAGTGACCTTTTACAAGGCACCACTTCCCCTGTGTTTAATACAGGCTAGGTTCACCACTGAAAAATTAATTTATGAAGGTGGTGCTGTGCTGGAGCCAAAGTCTTCTTAAGACACTAATTCTTGCTGGCTGTTTATTGCTGAAATCAAAGCCTGGTTATAACAAAGAGTTTTGCATAACTGCATTTGCAGTCTGTTTAAAACACAGAGCCTTGAAAACTACACACTGATGAGAAAATATACTTTGCAGCACAATACTATTTTAATTCTAATGAAGTTACTAATAAATAACTTATCTTTATAACAAATGATACATACTATTCTGTTACAGCTTTTAGCTTTAATGTACAAGGTTTACTTCACAATCAGTATGGATAATAATTCTCCTACAAAATACCTCAGAACAAGTGTTTTCCTACAAATACCTCTAACACAGGTTAGTTTTACAATCTTTTATACTGTTCTTCTCAGGCACGTTAGATCCTGTTTTCACACTTCTGCTGATACTTGTGAGAAAGCATGTACAAATTGTTTTTCTGCTGATTTTGTAAAAAGCATGTCCATTCATCTGTAAGAAAGCACATCAAACTCCCTTGCTGATATTGTGTTTTCGGAGTTGTTTTTAAGGAAACACCTTGTGAGAAAGCATACAGAATTGGTTTTTAGAGTTAATACTGATTCTGTCCATTAACAGAAGTCTGTAAGGAAGCATCTGTCAAACTGTTCTGGTGACATGAGAAAAGCATATAATACTTGCTTCCCGGAAATGTTTTTTAGGCTTTTTGCTGACACTGTAAGGAAGCATGTCTATTAATAGACGTTCTTTCTTTAAAACACATATATAGTATGGATGCCCATTTTACATTGCTAAACTCTATATCTATATTCAAGCAAACTATTTATTTAATGCTTTATTTTTTAGCATATTTACAGCAGATTTGATTTTAATCTTTTATTCATTGTTCAGCACACTCTCAGTCACACCAACTTTAGAATCAGGGTTAGCTCCAAGAGCTGTATACCTGGATTTAGCTAAAGTGTTACACACCCTACCTCATAATGTTATATATAGAACATTAATTAATTTTAAAGTAAATTCATTTTTAGTAAGATGGAGCATGCCTTCTCTAAATGAAATAAATCAGAGAGTCATCATTTAAGGTACCCAGTCAAAAAATATATTGGTTGGACAAGTGTAAGACACAACCTGTACTGGAACCAAAACTTTTTTAATTTAGCTTTTGCTATTATACAAAAAATAAAATAAAAATGGATTTCAAAATATGCAGATGACTGCAACTTTGTTATTTTAATGCAGATGGAGAATGATATGAAGGATATGGTAAACTTATCTAATTACTTAAAACGTATTGTTTGTTCTGAAAATAAATTTTGGTTTGGGTAATGTAGCATAATGCATTGCAGGAATTACATAATAAGGGAAAACAAATACTTATTATCACAACCACTGGAAATGGCTGCTGAATGTAATGGCTTAGAAATAATAGCAACTTCTGCATTTTCTCTCACAAAACATGCTACCATGATTAGTAATAAGGTAGTGAAATAAATTGGTTTTATTTTGAAAGTCTTTCTAGTAAGGATGAGCGATGACTTCCTTGTGTAAATAATAATTGAGCATAACAATATATACTTATACATGCACTTTAGAGGATTTACAATGTCTGCAGAAGGTCCAGAGAAAATTCATAAACAGAATAATAAAAACATTAAAGACCTAAGTTATATGCATAGATATAAACATATACATTTCTATGTATTGGATTATAAATATATCAGAGAAACATTAACCATGACATATAATGCTTATGGATCATCTGTTACAAATCTTATTGGACAAGAAAATACATCACAACAGCTCTACCACAGATGTAATACAAAGGATTGTTTTATTGAAATATCTAAGACTAAAGTGCATCATAATTATATTAACTGAAAAAATGATAATGTTGTGGAATTAATTACAATGAAGAATTCTGGGAGCAATACAAATGTTGAAGCTTTTAATAAGGCCCTTGATAAATGGATTGGTGATAAAGTATTTGATCTTGACATAAAGGAATCAGTATTGTTAGATGGCCATTCCAACTTGAATACTGTAACTGACATATGAGCTTATGAACATGCACCTCAGAGATTTAATGCCTCAATAAATATACAGTGATGGGTACAGTGGATGGTAGGTTTCAGTGCCCACAGCTTTTAAGTGTTGAAAAGTAGATAAGTAGAGATGGGTGCCTTCAAAACCACACAGCAAACACAACGAAGTCTTGAATTTAAAATTGAAAAGCTTTAATTATAGAAAATCTGCATGAGCACTTTTGTTTATTAAAATATTAAAAGATTTTAATAAACGAAAACGCTCACGTGGATTTTCTATAAAGCATTTCAATGTTAAATTCAAGACTTTGTTGTGTTTGCTGTGTGGTTTTGGAGGCACCCATCTCTACCTATCTACTTTTCAGAAGTTAGCTTTTAAGTGTTGTTATTTTTCCCTATTTGTTTTATAGTCTGCAGCAGTACTGTAAATTTCCTTGACATTTCTGTATTCACACCTCTTTAGTAAACCTTCTTCTGTGACATCACTTAGTTATCGACATACATTTGCAATATGAATGTGAAAAGTCAGACATTCAAACACAGGTATATTTTATTTGTTCTGGTATTAACTATTCTGTTAACCTGAAATGTAGTTTCCAGTCACCTCTTTTATGAGTGCACCCATAGCATGCCTTACTAATACACTCTTATTGTGAATATATACTTGAGGAAAGTCAAGTGTTAAAACCCAGATATCTGCATATTCTTTGTCCTGGTATCAACTGTTCCAGTCCCCTGCAATTTGTACTAATCTATGAACCTATGAACCTATGACTACAGTGCTTTAGAGCATATCAGTGACATAGCCAAGGGTTCAGTTTCATCTCTGTTTCTCTATTGCTGTCATGTGTTACATATACCAAATATAAATTAATGTTATGGGGGATCAGCAAAAACACAAAAAAAAAACAAACCTGAAGCACACAAAACAAAAGAATGGTCAAAAACTCAGGTGTGTCTCCATTAAAAATCAAGAACCTTAACTATAAAACCATGAGCACTTTCATCTTACACAACAGTAAAACTTCCTCAGATAAAATCATCAGTGAGTTTCCCATTTAAATAGTTTAAAACTCACACAATGCAAGGAAAAACTTTCTAAAGTGCCAGACACAGCTGACCATTGAAACATGCATATCATATTACAAATCATACTATTACACCAGACTTAAAACACATAAAATCCAAAAATTCAAGTGCTAATACATGATGCCCCAAAGGTTGTAAATATAAAAAATACATATGTGTAATTCCATATGTTAGGCAGACTTCATCTTTTTACCTCTTTCAGTTTTAGACATGGTGCAGGACATATGGTCATTCAACCCTGGCAAGCTGTAGGAATTGCAATATAGCTACCAAAAAAGCTCCCTTATTTCAAGCCCCAATGTTCATGGGCCACCCTAAACATTCTGTTTTACCCCCTCAAGCAAACTAAACTTAAAGTAGTGCCCTGGATTTTCATTAATGTTCTTAGATAATGCATTTGTATTCTTATCATAAGTATGTTCGTAAATGTATTCACGGACCCTTTGCTCTGTTTTATCTATATAAAAACTTAAGCTACATATTGCAATATGCACAAGTCCAGAACTATCATAGTCAAATATTCCTTTAAACTGAAAATTCTGCCCATTAATGCTAATATGCTTCCTGTACAGATAAACTTGCAGTAGTGACATCTATCACATTAATATAATATTATATATACCATCATTTCTAATTCCCCTCCCATAACCATTTTCAAACATATTCTTAAAGTTCATACCTTTTTTGTAAACAATAACAGGTCGCTCACCAACTTTTTCAAAAATGGTCATAGCTTCCCTTAGGATGGCCCAGTTTTTGTTAAGTATCCATCTAATAACATCACTTTCCAAATTAAAAACCATAATCATAGAATTACAGTGTTGATCCAAGTTAACTTCCTGCTGAGCTGAACCTTCATTTATTCAATGGTCATTATTATTGTACATTGCATGATTTAATAGAGGAACGAAATGCCGAGTACTCCTTTTATGTCTAACCTGGGCAATCATTTCATTCACCAACTGGATGGGGTACTCCCTCTTGACAAACATCCTCCTTAGAATGTCACACTCGCTATCAAAATGCTGCTGCAAAGTGATCATTCATGCCGCACTTACTCATTGTCCCTTAACTACCCCTTCCTTTTGTGTAAATGGGTGTGCACTAGTAAAATGGAGCAATGTATTGGAATGCATGGGCTTCCTATAAATATTTGATATGTATTTCATGTTCACCAAATCTTTTTCCAATAAAATATCCAAATAGGCAATATTTTTCTCCCCCTTACTGTTAGTAAATACCAAGAAATCTGTCTTCAAAAATTATATACTCCAGAAATGAAGCTAGTTCCTCCTCATTCCCTTTCCCTAACAAAAATATGTTGTCAAAATATCGGAAATATAATCTGAATGAATTAATATATTTACTATTATGTATTTATGCTTCCATTGCAACATAGCCACATTAGTTAATGCCACTCCCTGTAACCAAAGAAATGTTTGTAGCAATATAATAAATGCTGAAAAGGACTTATAATTTTATGGATGTACCGATGAGTACTTATGCTGATTTATTCTCTAAGGGTATCACTTTTTTACCTAGTAGAAGTGATAAAATACCTGAAATCCTTATGGATCTAAAATTATATGTAAGAAAATTTAATTTGCCCTTAATGTTTAATGAAATGCCTATGTGATGACTACATTGAAAGTTTCTAGTATGTATAACCCACCCTTACATCCGGTTTTGAGTTTATTTTAGAAAATTTGTGAACTAGACATCAGGAATTCCCTGGGGTAGGAGAATTTGTGAAAAAGATCCAACATTACTAATAAAGAGTTGGAGTTAATTGAATTTATTAAAAATCAGGACATAAGGTTTATGAAACCAGATAAGGGGGTGGGTTAGTTATGCAAAATTCTAATTATAGGAAAAGAGCAAAGAACTTATTGAAAGGAAAGGCTTATTAACTAGTTAGTAAATCAAAATGAAGTCCTCCTATTTCAGGATTAGACTTCAATGGTTAATTCAGTGATGGAATTTATCTGCGGAAGTTTTACTACTGTGTAAGACGAAAGCTCTCATAGTTTTGTAGTTAATTAAAGTTCTTGAATTTTAATGGAGACACACTGGAGTTTTGGGCCATTCTTTTGTTTTATGTGCTTCAATATTATGGGGGATCAAAGGCACTGTATTACATAATTTATTTTTCTGCATTCTTTTGACACTGTTGAAATGGGCAGTTGGGGTTATGAAGTCTTAATGGGTATAATGACTTGATTGATTTGTGTACTTATGCACAGATGTGCAATTTGTTGCAGTGCACTTACAACATAACTGATTTAGTGGCTAGCCTTGCTAAGCTGGTTCTATGACACACTGAAGTATATGAGTTTTTGGACTCTTCTCCCTCAAGGCCTACTGCTTGCTTTTTCTGTTCATAGGTAAATACTAGGCTATCAGCCTGCAGGCTATCACATATCCAATATGAGAGGACAAAATCAAACCCTGTACCTTGCATCTGTGAGGTAAAGATTTTAACCATTATGCCAACCCCTCCCTTGTAATCCATCTGCACATGTGATACAAATCAGAGGTATGGATTTTTTTTGAGTCCCCCCTTACACTATGATGTCTACAGTGTCTCACCTTTACATTTTAACATGAATATACTGGCATTTGGACTGCATTGCTGTACAGATCCACCTCAGGACAACCATATCTTCTTTTTTTAAATTACCTGCACTGTATACTAAAGGTGCACAGCTAACACTTCCAATTGTTAGGAATGGTTGCATTGTTGTATCACATTACTATATTGCTTTATATCACACATTTCCTGTGTATACATCACAACTTTAAAATGACTAAACTGTCATAGACATTATAATTTATGTTCCTATCTAATGTTTTGTTACACGACCTACATTGCACTTTAATGTTTACTCTTTCCATAACTTCTGTTAGTGACCTCAACTCCACCCTCAGTGTCTGTGCTGCATGCCTTTCTATTGTTCATATATTTATATATGTATCTCCAGCTGTTAATTACACCATCATTAAACATGTGTGTTCGTGCACTTTCATCAGTTATAGTGGTTGCTCATGCACACTCATTGTTTACTTATTGTATTTAGATATGGTTGAGAAGTGGCATATCTCAGTCTAGCCATGAGTCTGTGCTGTGACCATGAGGAGAGGCAATTGTTAAAAGTGCAAAGTGCTTTGGCCACATGTGTATCTGATTAGCACTGGGGAGGAAATAGTGTTGGTTATAGTGTGTGTGTGTGTGTGTGTGTGTGTGTGTGTGTGTGTGTGTGTGTGTGTGAGCGTGTGTGCGCGCGCGTGCGCGCGTGTGTGTGTGTGTGTGTGTGTGTGTGTGTGTGTATATCCAAATATATGCATGTGCATATGTGTCTTACTGTGTACTCAATGTATGCACATGCATACATGCGTGTTTGTGTGTGTGTGTGTGTGTGTGTGTGTGTGTGTGTGTGTGTGTGTGTGTGTGTGCATGTGCGCATATCCAAATATATGCATGTGCATATGTGTCTTACTGTGTACTCAAATGTACGCACGTGCATACATGCGTGTGTGTGTGTGTGTGTGTGTGTGTGTGTGTGTGTGTTTGTGTGTGTGCACATATCCAAATATATGTATGTCCATATGTGTCTTACTGTGAATTCAAATGTATGCACATGCATACATGCATGTGTGTGTGTGTGTGTGTGTGTGTGTGTGTGTGTGTGTGTGTGTGTGTGTGTGTGTATGTATGTGTGTGCACATGTGAATACATGATCTCATACATATGTGCACGTGTGTGCATGTTGGGGACGTGCTTATGGGTGCATGGGTTGGTGTGTGTGTGTGTGTTTTTGTGAAAGCAGATATGTGTGTGTGTGTGTGTGTGTGTGTGTGTGTGTGTGTGTGTGTGTGTGTGTGTGTGTGTGTGTGTGTGTGTGTGTGTGTGTGTGTTTCCATTATTGCTCATTTGTTAATTTTTGGCCCGGTCTCCTATGAGAGAGAGAGAGAGAGAGATGGTTGAATAGTGATGCATGCTTGCACACAGACACATACACACATATGACATACAAACATTGAGTGATTCGGAAGCTAAAAATGAAAGGGGGAGAATGAGGAAGAAGGATAGAAGAAGTGAAAAAAGAAGGAGAAAGAAAATACTAAGAGAAATGTACTGGGAAAGAAGACAATGACTGTTCTGAGAAATGATGTCTGACATTCGGAAAAATTGACAGAGGAATAGAAACTATATCACCTTGGTTTTTTCAGTATATGCAGAAATATCTTGTGGATATTATGAAAGAAAACCTCGCATTATTACTTTATGGTTAACTGACTAACTGAGCACCTAAGGTATAATCCAGGTCTCCTCAACACATTTGGATAACTGTGTATGACAAAATGCAATCTGTCTAGCAGGGTAGGCAAAGACCATGGCATTGTGGATGGAAACAGTATGCTTCAGTACTTGTGGAATACCTATGTACTCAAAACAAAGAAAGAGGGATACTCTTGGTCTTGTTATGCATATAGAAATTTGTTTCTAAATGAGACAATGTACCCAGACACAAACTGACAGCTTTTACAGCCATGGAAGTAGTGATACAAAGAGTTTGGACTGCTCACTCACTAAAGTATAGTGCAACTGATACAGAAAGCTGGAGGCAAGCATATTTGTCAGTGGATGAGTATAGTCTCTCCTTGCTTTATCTTACATCAAAAAAAGACATCATGCATTTGTTTTGAAGAAACCACTGTTGACTTTTTATATTCACTCACTTAACCAAATTATCTATTTATATTCCTTCTTGTTTATTGCTCAATATTCTGGTCACCAACCAAGGAATACTGAGCCCCTGTGCAGGTGTATGTGACTCCAAGCCTTTTTCCAGTTCCTCCCTTTTTGCCTTCTAGTACATTTATACACTGTAATACTTTCTTTCATCTAGCTGAGACCCATCACCCCATCCCCAGGATGGGCACTGCCATCTTTCCAGCCTACACAATTATGCAACTGAGCCATTAATCAAACGCAGGTCACCTGGGTCATAGTCAGGGCTTTATCCATTTGTAACACCAGTGTGGCCAACCCTTTAATTTATTTTTCTACAAGGGAACATTCACAAGGCTTTTATAGTAATTTACGCAGTATTTACAATTCAAGCATTGATTTTCAGCTATCATTAGTAAATAGTGAAAAAAAAAAAACAGTGGGCCTAATACTGACACTTGTGGCAGACAACAGTTAACTGCTTATGTGTCAGACATACAAGAGGTCAGAATCACTTAGAAAGTTTGATTTTGTAAGTAACTCTCAAACCGAGTAGCAGTGCTAGGCTAAAAGTTATCTATTTTAGTATGTAGAAAGGAGTGGTCTTCAGTTTTAAAGGCTCTGGTCACGTTTAGGAATAAACCAGTCAGAATATATCCATGGTTTAAGTTGTAGATTTTGGGAGTTGTAATATATATATAAAGCTGTTATACTTTCAAAACCTTTTCAACAATCATGCTAAGTTCTTGGACATAAAATGACAATGAGACAGTAGTTCATTTTGCAGATGAGACTTGGATTTTGGAGAAAGGTAGTACAATTGCGTACTTGAATGAGTCAGACACTATAATTATTTTCATTGAGAGATGATGTCCAGTATTCATAGTCCAGGGCTTTGCATTTTCATAGTAGTAATCCTCAAAGACTGGAGCTACATGGATATGCAAATCCCGGACTTTCAACATGAATAAAATGCAAAGGTGCTGTTGCAAACATGCCCCCTACTGCAAAGGCGTAACATGCTTAATGCATAAGCAATAGGGGGACAGCTAATACACTAATACGGGGTTGTACAGACATTTGAGTAAGAGTATGATTCATAAATATTAATCTATAATGAGGTAATTAGCATACTAAGAGTGTAAATAGTCCTGAAAGTATACCAGTAAGCAGCAGTTTTCCAGGAGAATACAGAGAGGAAAGGGGAGATTAATGTTGGTGCTTGTACATACCTGTACATTTTATTAAAGGGGTTGTTTGGGTAAATGTTTAATTTTGGTGCTTGTGCATACTTGTACATACTTATGAATGGATGCTCAGGAAATGTTTCCTTTTGGTGCTTGCACATACCTGGATATTTGCTGCAGGGGTCACTTGGAGAAATGTTTAATTTCAGTGCTTGTGCCTACTTGGACATTTTAGTGAAGGGGTCACTTGGGGAAATGTTTCATTTTGGTGCTTGTGCCTACTTAGATATTTTACTGAAGGGGTCACTTGGGGAAATGTTTGTTTTTGGTGCTTGTGGATACCTGGGCGTTTTAGTGAAGGGGTCACTTGGATAAATGTTTTATTTTGGTGCTTGTGCATCCCTGGGCATTTTACTGAAGGGGTCACTTGGATAAATGTTTAATTTTGGTGCTTGTGCATGCCTGGGCATTTTACTGAAGGTGTCACTTGGGGAAATGTTTCATTTTGGTGCTTGTGTATATTTGGACATATTCCTGAAGGGGTTGCTTGTGGAAAAGTTTAATTTTGGTGCTTATGCATATTTGGACATATTCCTAAAGGGGTCACTTGAGTAAATGTTTCGTTTTGGTGCTTGTGCATGCTTAGATGCACTCCTGAAGGGTTTGCTAGGGGATATAATTCATTTGTGTGTCAGGAAAGTTCGTGTGGATATATGGTTCATAGGTAGGTACTAGGCTATTGGCCCTCGGGCCTATACAAGCCTAGCCAAAAAGGTACCCTGGCATTCGCCACCCAAGAAAATTATTTTTTTGTGCCCCTGTCAAGCAGAACCACAGAAGTGATCCCCTGGGGTGAATTTCCTATTACCCATCCAGTCATCAAGATTTTTCTTGAATAGTGTTAATGAGGAGCTCTGTTTGACAAAAATAGGTAGTCTGTTCCAGAGTATGGGAAGTCTCTAGGACAGGAATCTATCCCTCCAGCATGTTCTGTTTATTGTGGTGACAAGGTTTAGGTCCCTAGAGCGTGTAGCTCAGAGGAATCGGGATTTCTTTAAGTGGAGCATGTCCAACAGCTCTGGGTTTGACATAGCTTTGTATGTTAATCAGAGATCGCCTCTGAGTAGGTGATATGCGACAGAGTAAAGCTGGAGTTTTTTGAGACGGTCTGCATAAGGCATCTGTTTGAGGCCAGTAATCCTCTTTGTGAGGTATTTTTGCGGTCTTTCCAGTTGTTGTAGATGTCTTGTGAGGTACATACCAAAAGGGGCATTGTACTCTATAATGGGTCTAATGAGTGTTGAGTAGAGGGGAACAATGACCTCTTTTTTTCTGAATGAGAAACCTTTTGTGATGAGGTGTGCCATGTAGAAGGATTTCCTGACCACTGTAGCGATGTCATTATCAAAGGAGAGACTACTGTCCACCTGTGTCTCAAGGTCTCTTATCACACTTTCGGTGTTAAGTAGACTACCGCTTATGTGGTAGTTCATGGGTACAGAGTTTTTACCAAAGGGGATGACAATGCACTTTTTGGCATTGAGCTTGAGACCATGTCTTTGACATCAGGCATCTGTCTCAGTAAGGCCCTTTTGTAGGATGTCCACATCGTTAGGAGTTTCAATTATGGCTCCTAGTTTGCAGCCATCAGTGAATTTAGTTAGCCAAAGACCTTCTGTGTTAGCCTGTACTTCAGAGAAGTAGATACCAAACAGGAGAGGACCCAGGACTGAACCCTGTGGTACTCCACTTGTCACTGGTCTGAAGTCTGATTTGGAATCTGCTACTTTCACGCTGTGGGTTCTGTCAGTAAGCCAGTTGGCAACCCATCTTGTGACATAGGGATTTATACCTAGTTTAGTGAGTTCCAGAGTAGGGGATGGTGTTGAACGCCTTGGCAAGATCTAGATAGGCTGTGTGAACCACCTTACCCTCATCTATGGCTTTGGTGACTACTTCAAAGAAGTCTATCAGGTTTAGGAGACATGATCTGCCTTTTACAAACCCAAACTGCGTGGGGTCCAGAGTTTGGATATCTCCAATGTCTTTGTTTATGGCCTTGCAGACTGCTGAAGTGGACTTGTCAGACTGCTGAAGTGATCACTGGGCAAAATAATTAATTTGGGGTCAATTTAGTGCGTGTGCAGACTTAAGACAAACTAATGAAGTTTGAGAAACCTTTTGTGATGAGGTGTGCCATGTAGAAGGATTTCCACTTTAATCCCACTGCTCAGGTGCAAGGACTCCCCGTGGTTGACCGCGTGGTGTGCTACTCCATTGCCTCCTAGTGCTCCTTATTGGGTCCTACCCTCCCTGCTGACTTATTTACTAGTCTCCCTGAAGTCACTAAGCAGGCCTATGTTGTCGGCACCCAAGAAGCACCCCAGCTACCTTTCAAGCGATTGTCAACTGGTTAGCTGTAAAAGTGTTTTTGCTCATTGCCTCCTAGTGCTCCTTATCGGGTCCTACCCTCCCTGCTGACTTATTTACTGGTCTCCCTGAAGTCACTAAGCAGGCCTATATTGTCGGCACCCAAGAAGCACCCCAGCTACCTTTCAAGCGATTGTCAACTGGTTAGCTGTAAAAGGGTTTTTGCTCATTGCCTCCTAGTGCTCCTTATTGGGTCCTACCCTCTCTGCTGACTTATTTACTGGTCTCCCTGAAGTCATTAAGCAGGCCTATATTGTCGGTACCCAAGAAGCACCCCAGCTACCTTTCAAGCGATTGTCAACTGGTTAGCTGTAAAAGTGTTTTTGCTCATTGCCTCCTAGTGCTCCTTATCGGGTCCTACCCTCCCTGCTGACTTATTTACTGGTCTCCCTGAAGTCACTAAGCAGGCCTATATTGCCGGCACCCAAGAAGCAGCCCAGCTACCTTTCAAGCGATTGTCAACTGGTTAGCTGTAAAAGTGATTTTGCTCATTGCCTCCTAGTGCTCCTTATCTGGTCCTACCCTCCCTGCTGACTTATTTACTGGTCTCCCTGAAGTCACTAAGCAGGCCTATATTGTCGGCACCCAAGAAGCACCCCAGCTACCTTTCAAGCGATTGTCAACTGGTTAGCTGTAAAAGTGTTTTTGCTGTATGTCCATTTTTTGCTTTACTTAACTTGATAGTTTCCTAAGGTGAGCAGCACACCCGCGGACCCAACCTTGGTTGCCTTCTCTCACCCATATATACTAGCATTGCTACAGTCACCCTCTCCCTCTACCAACTACTTCTAGTCAGATTGCTATACTCCTGCAAGTCCCTGCTTGTCTAAAGTCACCGGAGTATGCTACCCTAAATAACTGTATATTGTACTGCCTTCTTTATCCTTTGCTATCCCTCTTTTCACATCTGATACTCTCTGGTTATTGTGATTAGCTCTTCTATTTCCTCCTTCCACTTTTTTTTCCCCTAGCGACTACATCTTGAATGTATCTTTCTTCCTTCATAACTAATTTCCTAGCAACTACATTCTGACTGTATGTTGTTGCTGGCCTCCAAGCTCCTAGTGCTGTTCTTGTAAGATACTCTGTTCCCCTCAGGAAAGTTTCTATTTCGTTTTTCTCACCTGTACCCCTTTAACTCTAATGTAAATTCTGTTCCTTTTATGCTCTTTTGCCTGCTACACAAGTTACTTCCTATCCCACTTCTTTCTCACTCCTTACTCTTACATTTCCATCATACACTCTCTTTACAAACTAAGTGGTGTCTCAGCTCCTCAGCTGGACTGATTGTCTACACTCTCTCTCTCCTCTAACTGTTTCTGCCCTGCTTCGCTCCCCTCCCTACCCCCTTATCCCACCCACCCCAAGCACTCCTACCCTTATACCACACAGTCCACACCCCCTTCTTATCGCACCTATCAGGTACAGCTACCTCATTTGTAACTCTCCTCTCACAATTATTCTACCCTCCTTCCCTTTCCTACATATCTCCCCTCCCTCTTATACCTAAGCCTATCCAGTAACTCTTTCCTCCTAGCCTCCTTGACCTATAAGATAGACCTAGCCCACCCTTTACCTCAGGAACTCTTCTCATCCTCTCCTCACCATGTCTTCAACAACTACCAGTTCTCCATCCAAAACCTCTATAACAAAAGATATCCTAACTAAACTAGTAGCCCTGGTAATTTCTTCTCTAGTACTCACACTCCCTTATCTCTTGACCTCCTATGAAATAAAACATAATTACCACGTTATTACCTCTTCCAAGCAAACTGCCTCTGAACTCATAACCCTAAATTGTAACCACTCTAACATTACATCTACCTCTTGCTATCTTCTAGCCAAATATCATAGACTATCCCACAGTAAATGTAATAATCTCATGTCAAGGAAACTAAAAGACAAACATAACCTTATCATTAAGCAACACTCAGTACACAAGCCCACTACCCTGACAGATGGTGATATACATCCCAACCCTGGACCCACAAATACCTCTACCAAAGCAACCACAATATTCTCTAACTCACCCCTTCCATTACCAATCTCTAATTCAAACACTTTACTCTTAGGACACCTCAATATTCGAAGTGTCAACAACAAAATTACTCATCTCCACGCTCTTCTGCAATGTCACTCTTTTGATATCTTCTGTTTAACTGAAACCTGGTTAAAACCCTTCACTAAAGACACTGAAATCATTCCCCCAGGTTATAACATCCTACGATTAGACCGCAATACTCGTAAGGGCAGGGGAGTAGCTCTCATATTTAAAACTGAACTAAATATATCCTCAGTACCCTGTGTCCCCCCTGAGAACACCAACACTGAACTCCTCATATCAAAGCTACAACTAAACCCTAATAAAGCCATCTATATTATCTGTACCTATCTACCACCTGGTAATAACTCCATAAACATAGAAAATATTCTTAGTTGGGCTTCATCCACCTACCCACAAGAAACTGTAATACTTGGAGACTTCAACTTTGATTGGTTTTCGGTTAATTCTAACAACCCAGCCTCCCATATTAATCTCCATGGCTTTACCCAAACTATAAACACCACCACTAGAACTAATAAACCTAACAATAAAGAAAGTATACTAGATTGGATTCTTGTTAACAAACCCCAACTAAATTACCTAGCAGGTACTTTGCCTGATGATATGAGTGACCATAACTTAACCTATATCATAAGGCAAAAGAATGTCACTATAAATGCCCCTTCCCACAGGACCGTGCGCAGTAATAAACATTTTAACCCTACTCTATTTAAAACTGAACTAAATGCCTGTAACTGGAACCCTCTAAAAACTCTTACCCTTGACAAAGCTGTTCAATACTTCAATACCAAATTCTTAACAATCTTAGATAACCATGCTCCAAAAAAGAACTATCAGAATAAAAGCTAAACCAGCCCCCTGGGTATCTAAGGAAACAAGACAGAAAATATTACTCAGAAACAAACTCTGGCTAAAATGGAGAACAAGTAAATTACCCTCAGATCATCAAACCTTCAGCCACCTAAGAAATAGTACCAAAAAAGCTATTCTTTCTGATAAAAAAAACTACTATAGTAACCTCCAGCAATCTAATCACAACAATCCCCAAAAATTCTGGGCAACTTTGAACAAACTTCTTCACCCTGGACAAGCTACCACTCCCTCCCCCTTGGGGTCAGACAAAATTTCTTCCCATGAAACTGCCAATGCTTTTAACTCCTCTTTTACTGATACTATCAACTCATTAGCCTCTCACCTTTCTGCAGACAACTCTAATGTTCCTCAACTTGCCTCTTCTAATCTACCAATCTTCATAATACAGCCCATCTCTACCACCTTTATCCAAAAATGTATTCAAAAGCTTAAACCATGTACCCCATCAGCTGACCAACTTCCATCTGAATTTCTTCAAAAAGCAGCCACAGAAATAGCCTATCCCATATCTATTCTTATAAACAGAACCATTAAAGAAGGAACCATCCCTGATATCTGGAAAATCTCACATATTATACCCTTACATAAAGGAGGAAACTCCACAGAATATTCTAATTACAGACCCATTGCCCTCCTGTCTCCACTAGCAAAAATCATGGAAAAATGTATTCACCACCAATTAATGAATCACTTAACTAAATATAACATTCTATCTCACTGTCAACATGGTTTCAGACCTTTTCACAGTACTACTACTGCTCTCCTTTCCTTTACTGACTTCATTAACAAAAACCGCAATAATAATACCCTATCTTCAGCACTTTTTATTGACCTGTCAAAAGCTTTTGACATGGTCAATCACCCCCTCTTCCTAAAAATCCTGGAATCACTTGCTATAGAACCAAATGCCATCCAGTGGTTCACTTCCTATCTTTCTAACAGGAAACAGGCTGTCCTCTGGGATAACAAACTCTCCTCTCTTCTCCCTATCTCACTTGGTGTACCACAAGGCTCAATTCTCAGACCCCTTCTATTCTCCCTTTTCATAAATGACTTACAAGTAGCTATTCCCCAAGCTACTTGCATACAATATGCAGATGACTCCACACTCATTTGCTCTGCAAAAAACATCCCAGAGCTTCAAACTATTACTCAAAATGTATTCCACACTAAGCATGGTTCTTAAAATGCTGCCTACTTCTAAATGCCAAAAAAACAAAACTCCTCCTTTTCAAGCCCACTACCAGATCCCCCCCCATTAGACTTCTCTATCTCATCTATTAACAATACCCTCATATCAAAAACAACGAAAACTGCTGGTAATTACAAAAAAACGGCAATCTGGAAGTCCGTGAACACTCTTTATTGTAAAAACTCTTAAGCGCTTTTCGTACATACTATGTACAAACTTCATCAGAGAATCCATTAGTTTAAAACACACCCTTAAATAACTTTTTACAAGTCAGCTGATGTTACGCTGATTATCATTTAAAAGACCAGCATCAAAACTTTTATCTTCCATATTTTAAAATGTAAAATATCATTCAACAATTATTATTTGGCTAGATATCTTAAATAAATATCCACAATCATTCCTTTAAAATAAGCCAAAAAATAATAATAAAAAAATAATAATAAAAAAAATATTACTAAGCAATACATCATATTAGATTATTCATTATAAATATATTCATGTATGTTAAATAGAACCCATATCTCTACCCCAAAGCCTAACTTGCTATATATAACCTTTATAATTTAAATTATATTAAAGCAAATAATAAGTTATATTGTATTATATTCCCATTAAAAAATAAACTTCATCTAGTAGTTGATTTACTCTCCCTAATACTGGGCCACCTAAACATTGTAGGAAAAAATCTTCCAAAATAGTAAAAAAAATACCAAAATTAGAAATTAATATTATAAAAATTCATTATTTTACTTATTTTAACCATCAATTAAATAGACTCAATAAATTTATATATTAAATAAATATATTATAGCCATTATTTAATATAAAGAATTATCAAGTATTTAATATTATCTAATTAAACTACGTAATTTTAAAATGGGCATAATAGAGCAAATATCATTCAGACCAGGCAGGCAATATGAAAATAATCTAATTTGCCATATCAGTTCAAGACGATCAAGCTGTAATTCAATAGGTCCACCTCTAATATTTATTGTTAATTGATCCAAAACCCAAAATTTAAAATTATGTCCAGGAAATTCATGAATATGTCTAGCAAGAGCATTCTCAGGAGCGCCTTTTTTAATATTATAAACATGCTCATATATTCTATCTCTAAGCCTTCAGATGGTTTTGCCCACATAAAAACATGGGCAAAATTGGCATATAGCCACATACACAACCATCTTAGAATTACAATTATTCTTGAATTTACTTTTTAGGACAAAATCATTTATTTTCACAGTACTCCCTACATTAATATATTTACAATAAGGACAACTGCCACACTCCGACATGTTCTTAAAACTTGTAGTCGGGTTTGGTTTGTTATTGATACCATCTAAAAGTTGTTTAAAATTTTGGTCATGTCTTACTGTGATTTTTGACTTAGGACCTAACTTTGTT
Source organism: Protopterus annectens (assembly GCF_019279795.1). Taxonomy (NCBI): domain Eukaryota; kingdom Metazoa; phylum Chordata; order Ceratodontiformes; family Protopteridae; genus Protopterus; species Protopterus annectens. The sequence continues at coordinate 1,501,750,499 of NC_056729.1, forward strand.
ATCAAATCTTTATTTTCTTTCAAAATATTCCAATTTTTATAAAAAATATTTTTTAATAACGAAAAATCAGAGCAATAAGTGAGTGTTAAACTATATTCAAAAGGTAATTTAGCAGTATCCTCATTTAAATTATGTAAGTTCTCTTGATTGGAACTAGCCAAAGGGGATATGCTAGATTCTACTCTCAGTAGAATTGGTTTATAAAAACCATTGTTCCTTTTGGTTATAACCTCATCCATAATGTTATCTATAGATGAATGTAAAAATTTAAAAGACATGTTTTTGAATAGAGCGTACCCAAGTAATTTTATAGATAACATTATGGATGAGGTTATAACCAAAAGGTTATAATAGTAACTTCTACTAAATCCAATAACCTTGCTGGTGACTCCCTTTTCTCAAACACCATTGGTAAACACTGGAATCAACTCCCCTCTGAACTGACTTCTATTCTCTCTCCTGTCCTTTTCAAACAAAAGCTTAGAATTTACCTTAGAAATCACTGGCTATGTCCCTGCCTTAACCCAGACTGAAACCATATATTCTACTATTCCACTTCTCCTCCATCTCTGTGACTTTTGTTACCTTCTATTTTATTTCTCCACTACATAACACTTACCACTCCACTATCCTTCTCCTCCCGATTGTAATACTCAGACTGCTGAGAGTTCATATAAATAACTAATCTACTTACTTCATTGTCTTTAAATGTCTTTTCTCTCTTTTCCTTTCTTAAAATGTTAGATAATGCTATATAAGTTGTGCATTTTTTATTACACGAATGTTGTGTGCATTTGTTGTGCAAGTGTGAATTTTGTGTGCAATTTTTTTTTCCTATTATAATTCCATATACTGTATATTCCCTCCTTTTTTTTTTTATGCTGCTCTTTATTGCATCCTATGTAATTGTTTCTATGTCTATGTGGAGCTTTTCTCCCCGGGCCTCTGCTGAAAATGGAAATATATCCAGTTAGACTAGCCCGGTTAACAAATGTAAAATAAATAAAATAAATAAAATAAATAAATAAATAAATAATGAAGGTGTTGCTGAGGGAAATAATTTATTTGTATGTCAGGGAAGTGCTTGTGCATATTTGGGCAAACTACATAAGGGATTGCTGGGAGGAAGTTTGTGGACTGAAACTCTTACATCAAAGACAAAGCATCACTTTTAATAATGGATGTGCATATTGCGTGGATGTCAGACTATGAATAACAAATCTACCTTGTTAGCATACATCACTTTACAACATTTCTCGTTTACATCTCATTATTTTTAAGTCCTTTTGCATTAGCATAAATGGACTCTGTGAATCTCACCTTTGCTACATTAATTTGGAAGCATCAGGGATACCCATATCACATTTGCACAAGTGACTATGAATTACAGCCTAAATATGTACACTAGTTGTTTCTTAATAAATTTTGCCACAATTCAATGCAACATAGGATGGAGCTTACTTTGTCTAAGATCTGATTGTTTGTCAATTTTTAAACAGGTTTTGAACTTGAATTTGATTTTTTCTGAAGCAAAGTGTGTTGCTGATTTCTGCTGAGTGATATTTCTGTGATGGCAGGTAAGGCCCTAAGCGAACGTGGTTGACATTAGACAGTTGAATTGGATGGTAATTAGTAAGGTTAGCGAATACTTTTTGAAACCATTTCCAGGATGAATGGCTAGGCTTGAAAAGGCCCTTGTGGCCATTAGCCTAGTAAACACCTATGAACCTTATATTATTAGATGAGTGTTTTGAGAAGTAATTACCTCCTTCATCTTTAAACATGTATTGCACTTACCTTCTGTCCTAAGCAGGAATGTATTCAGGGACACCCACCCACCTGGCCTCTGTATTCTCACTTAGATAGTGTTACCATACCAAATCGAGCATCTACCTCAACGTTTCACTGTAAGACTTATTTTCCTTTGGTCTTCATGTTTAGAAACAGTTAATGACAAAGGTTAAATACCACAGAATTTGTTTTATTTTACACAGATGCTAGAACAAATGTTTATCAGTAAGAGGTAGGTATAAGTTGTTTAGTCAGTTATCTGTACCAGAATTACTTTCTAGGAGTGTTTATATATATCTCAGTGTGAGTCTGATTGGATGTCATTTTATAATTCCTGTGAACAAATAATACTACAAATGTCATACCACGTAACAAAGTGCTATTTTACAGCATGTTCACCAGGTCATGTATTCACACAGTATTAAGTAAATGTATGCTTATGTTATACAGCTAATTAAATTATTACATTTTTTTCTGTTTTTACTGCAAATGATGCCTCAAAGCTGAGGTGTTATCCACATGAAACTATGCAGATAAATAAATATGACAATAATCAGGCTTTTCTGTTATCAAAATTGAGAGTTCTGTCAACCAAAGCTGTAATATGAGTTTTTTTTTTTTTGGGGGGGGGGGGGTAGATGAGTTGCTGAAGGCTTAGTGTCCTATCTTGAGGAGTGGTCTATGAACCTACACTGGCAGAAGTCATGACCTGTGTAACAACATGCAGTTAACAGTAGGTGGCACATACTGGCAGGTACATGTACATTGACAAATGCTTGGAAGGCATGTCCATAGTATCTGCAGACATCATGCTGCTTTGAATAAGGTGTTCGAGTGTCCATACTTATGGTGACCTGACCCCACTTAACACTCCATAATACGGAAATACCGTACTTCACTTCTTATTATTACACTGACTGCCCTACAGGACATTCCTCTAGTAAACATAGTGTGTCCATTGGGCAAATGATTAAATATGACCCAGGTAGAAAGAATGATGGGATCATTAACATTATTTGTAAGAATGATGAGGAAGGAATGGCTAAACAGTTCTGTGCAACTAGTGGGTGTTCAAAAATGTATTTTTGTACAAGGTCCTTAAAGCCATTCTTCTTCTTCAATATTATATTTCAACATAAAAATCAGTTCTTGATGCACTTAGCAAATCTTTATTTAACTCAATAAAAATCCAAGTCAATACAGAAATAAATTTCTTAAAGGACTGTAAAAATATATACAGATAGCTTCCTTATTTTTTCATTCTTTGTATTTTTCTGTCTTTATAGGCATGCATTTAATTAGGGAGCTGATGTTGACCAAATCAGGCAATGATATGGTGTGACTCCTGAAGAAGTTTGACAAATGAAACAAGTTTTATGGGCCTGCAAATATTTCTCTACAGGACAGAGGAATTGTAAATTTTTTCAAGTGCCTCTGTCATTTCTCAGAATTACTTTAAGAGGAAGTTTATCTAAAAGTTACATTCCTGTGTATGAGTAAACATTTGACTGAAGAAAGTATGTCACACAGACTGAGCTAGCAGGCTGGTAAATGTTATGTGCAAAACTAACAAAATAACTGTTTTTTTTTTTGTTTTGTTTTTCTACTGAAAATTGAAGCTTCAATCCTTTATTTCCAGTATGATCATTCTAATTTTGCTATTCTTAGTTAACAGTGTTAAGTCTTTGTGTCTATGTTGCACAATGTTAACCATATTTTTCTGCTCTTTCTGACCTGGAAACAAGGTATCCAGTTGTGGCATTTCTTGATCGTCCGCTTAACTGTCCAGTATGTTATTACTGTTTGTCATCATGTGTGAGGTCAAAGGGCTCCTGACATTGACAAAAGGCAGAGAAGATATCACTGATGGATTAATATACCAATAACCCATGGCTGGGTGTGGGTAATGCTGGATTTACTCACAGTTGGTATGGTTTTAGTCACGAGGGTGAAGCTCGAGTGACCAAACAAAGCCAACTGTGGATAAATCCAACATTACCCATACCATGCCGTGGGTTATTGCAATTATACAATGACATTATTTTAGCAAAAAGTTACTCACTTTTCTTAAGTAGTGTCTTTATATAAGGGTGGCATACTGCTCTTCCATGTTTTTCACTGGTATCCTGAGGCTTCTTGATGTACTACGCATGCGTATGGGACTTTTATTTCATACTTATGCAGTACATCAGCACTGTGTAAATGAAGCAACAGAAAAAGGAAGATCTCCGTTGCTTCTTTTTTTTTTTCTTTTCTTTTTCTTTTAAATAAAGGTTGAAATTCTGACATGTAAGAGGTACGAGAGAGATAGGATGAAGAAAATACAAGGAAAATCAGGTATATTTCTTCAGTTTTTAATAATGCACCTGATTTTCCTAGTGTTTTCTTTGCACTGTCTCTCTTATTCCTCCGGACTGTCTGGATTTCTGATTTTTTTTTCCCTTTAATAATGAAGAAAACTTAAAAAGTTATAGCATATAGTAATGGAAAAAGTCTGGGCGACCAGACTTTTTTTCATTGATAGGTGCTCGATTTACAACAGGCACTCTGGTTTGGCTGACCAATCAGAGTGCTCATTTTTGAATGTTAATAGTCAGTCATTGTATAATAAGATTAATTCCATGCCAAAAGATAGAATAAACAGAAATAAATATAAGTAATATAAAGTAAATAGAAAATAATATTACCTCTACTTACCCCTAACAAGTTTACCCAATAAGTAAAATTCTAAGTTATGCTCACTACCTTCTACGTCTACCCTCACCTTCACTATACCTTTCTTTTTCTCTATATCACCCAAAACCTTTCTTTGCCTCCCCCCTGTCTTCTGCTCTTAACACCTCCTCTTCATTTTCTATTCAAATCTCCCACACCTCGTCTCTCTTATTTCTCCTACTCATAAATGCAAAATTGTAATTTGACATTTTGAACCTCACTGCAAATTCCAATTTATCTTGTAATAATAAGTAAAGACTCTGTGGTTTACTGATTACATACTATCTCCAGCAATACTAGAGATAGTATGTAATCAGTAAAGACTCTGTGGTTTACTGATTACATACTATCTCTAGTATTGCTGCCTTTTCAGTTATTGTATACCCATATTGTAACTATAAGGTTTACATTGTTTCTGTATTGTATAAAATTGCCTAGCTTGTAACAGGACTCCACTGAAAAGAGGCACTTGCAGACCAATTAGACTATCCTAGCCAACAAAACTATCTAATTAATTAATGAATTTATTAAGTAATTATTTAATTATTTACAATGGCTGTGTAAGAGGAGAATTCAAAGTTTTCAATGTGTGTTTTAAAGAAGAAGGCTTACATATCATTGCAGTTGAGTAGAATACATGTGCCTAGTCAATGGCTACATAACATACATAGATTTACTTTGCATCTGCATCTTTATACCTAAAATCAGCAGCTAAAAACCAGTCCAAGACCAAAAACTGTTAATCCTTGCAAGGTGCTGCTCAGAACCACAAGCCACACACAGGATAAATAAAAGAAGAGTTTAATTTAGCGCTTTCGTCATTAACAGACTTCTTCAGAATGGTACAAAACCAGTTGAAATTTCTTTTTAAAACCACATCTGACAATAGAATGGTACAAAACCAGTTGAAATTTCTTTTTAAAACCACATCTGACAATTTATTGGACCAAAAGTAAATTAATTTAATTAGATGATGACATAATTTCCCCTAACCATTTCCAGATATAGTGGATAATTATTCAGAAAAAAAGATAAGGTGGCAGTTCAGAAAACTTAATGCCAAAGTA
>NC_056729.1:1501781071-1501808571 GCF_019279795.1 Protopterus annectens
TATCACTAATTCTCAAAAAGATGTTTAGCAAGATGACAGGCTTACCCTCAGTCTTACAGTCAAAGGACTCCTGCCTGATTTGTTGTCTCCATTGGAGACTTAGACATAGGCTATAGCCTCTGGCATGCTGTTTCTTCTTCCATGGAGAGGTGGGAAAGTGAAGACATTATCATTAATTGCCCTCACTGTGCCACAGACACCAAGGGTGCTAGTAGTCCCCAGTTCATTGGTTCTGCAGGCCAGGTGCCATGCCCTCCCCACTGACAGGCCCGCTAATGTCATGAGAAATGACTGCGGACTGCCATGCCAGGCTAACACCATGCAGAATGTTAATATGTCAGTCCAGATGTCTGAACTGCCCAAATAATGTTAGACTAGTAAAAGTCTTTTTATACATAATTTGCTTTATGACTGTGTTAACACGCACACACACACACACACACACACACACACACACACACACACACACACACACACACACACACACACACACACACACACACACACACACACACACACACACACACACACACACACACACACACACACACACACACACACACACACACACACACACACACACACACACACACACACACACACACACACACACACACACACACACACACACACACACACACACACACACACACACACACACACACACACACACACACACACACACACACACACACACACACACACACACACACACACACACACACACACACACACACACACACACACACACACACACACACACACACACACACACACACACACACACACACACACACACACACACACACACACACACACACACACACACACACACACACACACACACACACACACACACACACACACACACACACACACACACTCATGCGCGAGCGTGACTTCGCCAGCTTTACTTTCAGACTAAGAGTAACATATAGGAAACCAGAAAACATCATGTATGTGCAGTACCCTGAATGAGGATAAAGATACCGGTAATTTGATAAACATGCATATGTTACATTCTTCCTTTTCAGAAGAAAATATTTTATTTTTTATTTGCACATTTATTGACCAGGTTAGTCTGTGGGCACCAGAGGTGGCATTCATACAGACTAGGGTAATTTGACAAAAATACTGATGAACTTACTCTGTTCTTTCAGTAAGTGCCTTGGGACATTTTACATCCATTTAAAGTTCCACAAGCTCAGTCAGATGGAACCTCAGTTTAACATTCTTACTCAAGGGATGGCACCCTCAGGAATGCAACACCCTCCTTATGTTACACCACAGTGTCATTATTGCAAAAATTAATCCAAACAAATGATGTGGAAAAAGAACTCATAGCATTTTGATCTTCCAGAATCAAAATCAAGGGTGCTATCAGCTGACCCACTGACATGATTATTAATCCCACTTATCACTTGAGGAATTGGCTTTGCACTGCATAAATTCACTATTTCAGGGATAATTTAATTACCCTGTATTAACTGCAAATCATATATGTCACCAAATATGCAGGCACTGATATTCCAGGACTTTGTAAACACAAGCTCCCTTGACCAGTATGCTGACCAAGGGTACAAACATACTGTATCTGGTCCTCACTGATATGGGAACGTGCTGCACACCTCTTAGTGTAATGTTCTCTCTGGTAAGATCACACTACAAAATGGTCTCCTTTGAAGAAAAAATGAAACCCAGGACCACAGCTAACCCTAGAACATTCAGGAACTACACTAAGTCTAACATCCTACTATTAAGTGAAATCTGTCAAAATATCAAGGCCCCATAAACCCCAAGAACACTGCTGTATGCAAAGAACAGTTCACAGAAACCATATACAAGTATGTTAATAGATCTAGAGATGCAGATGTACCCATCAGAAATAAGTACAGAACTAACTCAAAAAAACTAACTACCTTGGTGGAATCACAATATCAATAGGCTATATATAACAGAAGGAAGAAAATCATGACAGAAAGAAGGTGTACACAGCCGGATGAAAGCACTCTCATCAAACTAAACAAACAACTCAGAGGACAAATAAAGTCTACCAAAGCCAAATCTGAAGTAAATCTGGCCTCCCAGGATAAGGACAACTAAAAACATTCTTTAGCTATCTCTGCAACCTTAAAGGCAATGCACAGTTGTGTGTAGAGCTCTTTATTAATGGAGTCATCTAAAATGAGCCAGAAGAAATAGCAAACCTATTGGCAGACAAATTAATCTCTAACTTTACCCCCTCTCCCCCCCAAGTCTTCTCTCATGAAATATTATCAAATGTACCTCTCACAACTATCACTAGGTAAGAGGTCCTCAATACTCTTTCTAAGGCTAGGAACACTGCATTGAGGGGCATAACAATAACTCAGGTTGTCTTTTAAATGAAAAATTACCTATCATAGCATCTGGAATTGCTATTTAACCATAGCCTCCAAAAAGGCTTCCTGCCTCATGAATGGAGAATAGGAACCATCATCACTCTGCACAAAGGCATTCCATTTATCGATCCTGTAAACAAGTCTCACTAGTCTCATATGCAAAGCCATGGAAATAATTATCATGGAAATGACCAATAATCACTTAGAAAACACTGGATCCAGCCCAGTTTGGTTTCATCGAGGGATGGTCATGTCTACTTAAGCTCGTGGAATTTCTTTAGAAGGTCACCAAAGCAATGGATGAGAGCAAAACAGTTCACACTGTCTACCTTGATTTGGCCAAGGCATTTGACAAAATGCCTCACACTGGCATTGTTGACAAACTCATGAGGAAAGGCATAAACCCTTGTGTCACCCAGTGGATAGCCAGCTATCTCACTGACTGGACACAGGAAGTTAGACTTGGGGAATCAATCTCTACAAAGAGGACAGTCACCAGTGTTGTCTCTCAGTTATCAGTCCAAGTACGTCTCCTTTTTAGCATCTATTTCTCTGAAGTCAAGGCCAACAGCAAGGACCCAATTTACAGACAATTGCAAATTCAGAGCAGTCATAGAATCCCCCACATATACTAATTAGCTCAAATAAGGGTTGACACAGACAGATAATTGGTGCCAGAACCATAAACTAGAATAAAATAGGTTCATAGAGGAATACTAGGTTAATTGCCCTGAGGGGCCATTTTAAGCCTAGACAATAACCTAAGGTCAGAATCAAACCTCATACATTGTATTTAAGTGTAGTATGTGTAGATATATTTCAGAAGATATAGAATTTGCTCATCCACATTTAAAGTACACCTTTAGACCCAATTTTAGATCAGATTGTAGTAGTGCCTACCTGGTATATCTAGCTAATTGTTTATTCTGTAAGGCGTTCTATATTGGGATGACGACCAGATCCCTTAAGGAACGCATGTACAATCATACATATGATATAAAGAAAAAAGATTTAAAGAATGCCCTAACTAAACATGTAATTAATAATCCTGGGCATGAGTTTAGATTTAGAGCACTACAACTAGTAAGTCCAAGCAATAGGAAAGGTGATGCTTTCAATGAACTTGAAAGCATAGAGTTGCAATGGATTCTGAAATTTAAAGCACACTACACTCCAGGTATAAATCAGTATATCAGTGTAAGGTCAGTCCTCAAAAGAGAAGTTTAAAGTAATATATACCTTAGTATATACTCATGGAGACTATGAAGCTATATTATATATTTTTACTTTTATATTCTTTCTCTTATACATCTTCTTATGTATATTGGTTGACTTGGTTTCAACACATAACTAAGGACCACTCTAAATTAATATATAATGCTATGATTAATACGTAAAATACCTGTTTCAAAGGTGTTCCATGTCTAGACATGACTTAGATTATAATATTTTATACACAACATACTTTATCTATATGGTTTATTCATATAGATATGCCCATGGATCTCTTTTGATTGATATCTCCAGTATTCACTAATACTATCATATATTTTTCTATATATATTATTTATTTATTTATTTATACTATTTATTATATATTATATGCTATATTTATTATTACTAAAGGCCCTTTTATATATATGCTAGTTTTAAATAGGTTTTAATTAATTTAATGCACTCTTTTCTCTCATACATGCAGCTTTAGATAGACATACATTAAGTTTAATAATTTTCAAGAAATACATGTTTTATGGGAATGAGAGTGAGACAGGCACAATTGGAGACACATTTAATATATAGCTTGAGTTAGTATATTAACTCCATAAGGTTTAATAAATAATACATATTGATTCAAATGTATAAAGAATGCTTTATAATGACTATATACATATAGCCTATACAGTACATACAATATGTAATGGAAGTTGGTTGTTTGTTGTTATTGTGTATATTTATTTATTTATTTTTATATATATTTATACATATTCTGAATTAATGCATTACATATATATATCTTAATAAGCATTTCTATATATACATTTTAAAAGTAGCTAAGTTAAAATGTGTTTTATATATAGCAATATGTTCATATGAATTTTAGTATGGAGTATAGTTAAACACTATAAGTTTTCTTTTTAGTGTGAGTTCTTTTAGACATATAGACTAAATGTTTTTATCTCATTTTATTTTATTTTTATTTTAGAATATGTGAAAGTGTTTTGTGTGCCCCTTTTTTGTGTTTCTTTAGTTACTTGTTTGTCTAGCTTTAGCAAACTGCTACTATTTTAAGACACTGTCTCTTTATGTTAGAACATCTCCTGCAATGTTGATTAGGATGATAATTGTTTCAGCATCTAATGAGCTTTGTAATTAAATCTAATGAGCAGTACTATATAAGTTGTACCATAGACACAAGTAAATTAGATCTGAAGAAGCGTACTGTTTTTGTACGTGAAAGCGCTCATCTGTTCTTGTACAAATAAAGAAGTTTCTACGTTTTGGCTGCATTATCGTGGTGGTCTTCATTCCTGTGTTTCCTGACCTATTCCTGCTTTACTGCTTGTTTGGTGAGGACCTTTGGAGGTTAGCTGGGATTGTGTGTTAGAGTTTACAGCTTTACTTTTATCTCCGGCTACCTACACACGATGGATGCTATTGCCATAGAACTGGAATATGTGCCTAATAAATTGAATGGGAAAAGACAATGGAATAGTTTTCTAGAACCTAAAGAAAATCCGCTACTCAATATCAGCATGGAACAAACAACCATGACAACTAACTCTGAAAAAGGTAATGCTGATAAAATGAAAGAGTTTGTAGTTATCTTGAGAGAACTTGAAAATATAATGTACAAACTACTTAGACTAGTCTGGCAAAGGCGCCATCTAGAAGCGTGCTTGCATTTTAAACTTATTCCTAGAGGGATGAGAGTACTGGTTATGCCTTCATACGGTGAAACGTATCCTGAGCTACTCTGTAAGTGGCAACAATTAAACCTTGATCTAGGGTTTAATTACATCAAGTTATTGCTTGAGCACTTCTTACCACTAGAGAAAGATTTGAATTCACGGGCTGAGGCTCGCAATAAGGACATTAATGAAAGATTTAAGGAGGAATACTTTCAACAAAGGTTAGATAACATGTATAACCAACTCTCTTCATATAATAACAAATTGCAACAAATAAAAACAAGAAAACTGCATAGAGATCATATGGATTTTGTGAATAATCATGTCTTCTCCTGGCCCAGATATAGAGAGAGTGATATGAATGAGAAAGTGCCATTGAATAGAGTTGACTACACATCGGAAAATAATACAAACAAGAGCTATGCCTCAGCAGCAATGAATGTGACTTCCACCTTAAGAGACTCAGACGTGATGACTGCAACACCTCCGGCACCCACGTCCCTGATACACACACAGAACTCTGCAATAATGGACACTCCCCCGTGCAATCAACAAGCGTTTGTGCAACAGGAAGTGAATGCACAAGGTGCCAAACCCAAAATCAAACAGGGGAACTTGGAAAGTTTTTTACCCCTTCCACTGAAATTTCGGCAGAATTTCCAAAGCAGATCGAGGAGTAGAGGCCGTACCAAGAGGAAATTTTCAGGAGAAGAAATGGCTTCAAGCAACAGGAATCGAAGAAGGGAACAGAGGACTTAGTGTTTAACCTATCACAAAGAACACTAACTGAGACTGACCACGAACTTCTAAACAAAGGTTTATCCTTTATTCCTGCTCAGGTGAGCAACATAAGCAAAATATTAACTGATTTGCGCCTGTTTGTCCGTAAAATTAACCTAAAATGTATGTTTAAAAACAAAGAACAATGTAATGAAGCTGGTTATGTTAATAGTAACAATAGTTTTAAGAGAAAGAGTGTATTTACACCAGCACAAACACCCACTACAGAATGTTTCATTAAGGCTTGTGAAACTGATTTTTATGAATATTTTAATAATAAGAAAAAAAGAGATTTATATGTTAACTTGTCACACTTAGAATGGGAATCACTATATGCACTTCGACAAGATAAAGAAATAATTATAAAGCCTGCAGATAAAGGGGGTGGAATAGTTATCCTAGACTTTGATATGTATAATACATTGATGCTGAATATGCTTAGAGAAACTGACACTTATAAGGAGATTAATTTAAATGATCTAACTACAGTTATCTTTTCAGTACATCAGGAATTATACGATTTCCTTATGTGCAGGCAGATAGACCAAGAGTTGTATCAGTATTTCCTAATAGAACAACCTAAAATACCTTATATAAAAGGGCTGCCAAAAGTACATAAAGGGATACTACCACCACCACTACGACCTATAGTTGTAGGGGATGGGTGGGTTACGGAAACTATGTCAGTCTACATAGAAAAGAAACTAAGACCTATCATTGACAAGATAAACAGCATTCTGAAAGATACATATCAATTATTAGATGTCCTATCTAATATGAAAGAAGGTATTCCTAAAGATAGTCTATTAATTACCATGGATATGAGGAATCTTTTTACATCTATTCCAAATAGCTATGGCTCAGAAGCCATTAGATACATTTTACATAATACGGACATGTTCAGTAATAATGAAAGAATTCTATTGAATGCAATATTAGACCTCATACTGAACAATAATGTATTTCTATATGATAAGAAATTGTTTTTGCAACAATGGGGAGTGGCTATGGGCACTCCCTGTGCAAATACTTACGCAAACCTTGTGGTATACTACTGGGAATGTATGCATTTATTTAATCATGCTAAGTTTGATAAAATGCTGCTATATAAAAGATTCGTAGATGATATAATAATTGTTTGGAATGGTACTTTACAAGAATTTCTAGATCTAGTAGAATATCTAGAAACTACAACATCTTTTTTCAGATTCACTATTGAACACTCTAGAACTGAAATTAATTTTCTAGATATTACCATTACCAAGGATGACAAAGGCAAGCTAAGTCACACCATCTACAGAAAAACCTGTTGGAAGAACACACTACTGGAGTATAGCAGCATGCATCCTAGGCATATATTTCGTAACATTGTCAAGGGCCAATACACAAGAGTTAATAGATTATGCAAGAACTCAGAAGATAGAATACAACAGACTATGAAACTGAATAACATGTTCATAGAGAGACACTATGACAAAATAATGATTCAAGAGGAGCTTCTTTCATCAGGATCCAAAACCACCCCCTTGAAAAATAGCAATGAGCTTTATCAGGCATATATTAGACCGGAGTTAAACAATGAGATAATTCCTTTTCAAACTAGGTACACCAGTGACATTAGGAATACTACTAGTATAATAAGGAAGAACTGGAGTATTTTACTCACTAATGAAGAAATTAAGGCAGTAGTGGGAGTCAAACCACGTTTTTTGTATACTAATAGTAGAAATCTTAAAAGGTTGTTATGTCTAGAAAAACAAAGTCTAGAGACTGAAGAAATACAAGTTAAGTTACAGTTAAATATAAAAGGTGACCCTATTAGAATAAATGAGATAGGTACACATCCATGTAAAAAGTGTAGTATGTGTAGATATATTTCAGAAGATATAGAATTTGCTCATCCACATTTAAAGTACACCTTTAGACCCAATTTTAGATCAGATTGTAGTAGTGCCTACCTGGTATATCTAGCTAATTGTTTATTCTGTAATGCTCTATATTGGGATGACGACCAGATCCCTTAAGGAACGCATGTACAATCATACATATGATATAAAGAAAAAAGATTTAAAGAATGCCCTAACTAAACATGTAATTAATAATCCTGGGCATGAGTTTAGATTTAGAGCACTACAACTAGTAAGTCCAAGCAATAGGAAAGGTGATGCTTTCAATGAACTTGAAAGCATAGAGTTGCAATGGATTCTGAAATTTAAAGCACACTACACTCCAGGTATAAATCAGTATATCAGTGTAAGGTCAGTCCTCAAAAAGAGAAGTTTAAAGTAATATATACCTTAGTATATACTCATAGAGACTATGAAGCTATACTATATATTTTTTACTTTTATATTCTTTCTCTTTATACATCTTCTTATGTATATTGGTTGACTTGGTTTCAACACATAACTAAGGACCACTCTAAATTAATATATACGTTATGATTAATACGTAAAATACCTGTTTCAAAGGTGTTCCATGTCTAGACATGACTTAGATTATAATATTTTATACACAACATACTTTATCTATATGGTTTATTCATATAGATATGCCCATGGATCTCTTTTGATTGATATCTCCAGTATTCACTAATACTATCATATATTTTTCTATATATATTATTTATTTATTTATTTATACTATTTATTATATATTATATGCTATATTTATTATTACTAAAGGCCCTTTTTATATATATGCTAGTTTTAAATAGGTTTTAATTAATTTAATGCACTCTTTTCTCTCATACATGCAGCTTTAGATAGACATACATTAAGTTTAATAATTTTCAAGAAATACATGTTTTATGGGAATGAGAGTGAGACAGGCACAATTGGAGACACATTTAATATATAGCTTGAGTTAGTATATTAACTCCATAAGGTTTAATAAATAATACATATTGATTCAAATGTATAAAGAATGCTTTATAATGACTATATACATATAGCCTATACAGTACATACAATATGTAATGGAAGTTGGTTGTTTGTTGTTATTGTGTATATTTATTTATTTATTTTTATATATATTTATACATATTCTGAATTAATGCATTACATATATATATCTTAATAAGCATTTCTATATATACATTTTAAAAGTAGCTAAGTTAAAATGTGTTTTATATATAGCAATATGTTCATATGAATTTTAGTATGGAGTATAGTTAAACACTATAAGTTTTCTTTTTAGTGTGAGTTCTTTTAGACATATAGACTAAATGTTTTTATCTCATTTTATTTTATTTTTATTTTAGAATATGTGAAAGTGTTTTGTGTGCCCCTTTTTGTGTTTCTTTAGTTACTTGTTTGTCTAGCTTTAGCAAACTGCTACTATTTTAAGACACTGTCTCTTTATGTTAGAACATCTCCTGAAATGTTGATTAGGATGATAATTGTTTCAGCATCTAATGAGCTTTGTAATTAAATCTAATGAGCAGTACTATATAAGTTGTACCATAGACACAAGTAAATTAGATCTGAAGAAGCGTACTGTTTTTTTGTACGTGAAAGCGCTCATCTGTTCTTGTACAAATAAAGAAGTTTCTACGTTTTGGCTGCATTATCGTGGTGGTCTTCATTCCTGTGTTTCCTGACACAATAACCTAAGGTCAGAATCAAACCTCATACATTGTATTTATAAGGTCAAAACCTCAACTGTTATGCCAAACCCACCTATAAAGAGGGACAAACTGCAGAAGGAGCTGTGTCTAAAATTAAAGTTTTCTCCTGAGTGGAAGTCAACACAATAATGCATCTGTTGTTGAAGCTTTAATTCTATGACACTACAACCACAAAGACACACAAGTTAACCACTGTCGGATTCAAACCACATACCTAACCAGTTATACAATCTAGAGAGCATAGTATTACCCACAAGAACCACAGATGAATTTTGCCAAGTCTTTTACATAATCGTATCCTTTGGGAAGTCGACCTCCCCTGGCAACTACCATATTGACAAGACATCCCTAGGAGTCACTCCAGTAGTATGTGATTTGCGGACATGCAAACAGTAATCTAGGTTTTAATATGATAGAGAAAAAGTCATTGTATGTTATCCAACTTATAAACAAAGGTATGTCCTCTAGGTCCAAGGTAGTCATTATTTCACTGCATGTGACATTCATCAGAGGGTAATGTTCTCTTTTGGAATGTACTCAACCAGGGACATCCAACAAGTGGAATATCCAAAGATATTCCTCACTAAGAGAATACAAGGCATTAGTAATGTGTCCTTTGCAGGCTACTTCAAAGCCCTATTTTAATATTCTGTCTTCTGCAGGCTGTTGAGGGGAGATCTATGCCTGGCATACAAGACATCTTTGGACCCCAAGCTGATGGACCTCTTGAATATTTGCAAAAGAAGCAGTATCAGAAGGGTTCCTGTCATGTAATCAAACTTTTACAATTTCGAACCTCATATGGTCGAGACCATAAGTTCAAATTTGTAAAGGTTCAAGCATTTGAATGGAAATCTCCATAAGAGGAGGTTTCCTTTTTGTTCAATGGGGTGCAATCTCGGAGTTGGTATATTTAAGTAGCGGGGGGTGTGGGGATGCAGGGCGGCTTGCCCCCCTGATTAAAACAGTTTATTTTGTTTTCCATTGTTTTTTTTATCCTTAGTCGACGTTTTGTAACTTCGAACATAATGGTTCGAACATTACGTGTTTGAAGTTATAAGACTTCGACTGTGTGATATAGACCTGTATCAGAATTACCTCTTCTAAAGACCTAGGTTCTGCTGGAGAGACAAATGTGTATCCCAGAGACTACCCTTTATCTGGACCAAGCTTCCCATCCATGTGGCACAGAGTTTCTTCCTAATCCAATTCAAGTGTAATGTGGACAATTGAATAGGAAACAAGAAATTCATACTTGATTGTACAAATGTCTTCTAATGGACACAGAAAACCTGTAAGTGTTTTTTTCTTCTTGACCCCTGCTTGAAAATGTTTCACCGCTCAAGCCCCTGCTTATACTAATAAGGGTGCCAGAACTTGTCAGAGATATGGGATGCATGGCTAGGCTTAAAAAGAGCTCAGTGTCATTAGCCTTGTACATGAGTATAAACCCATGAACATAATTAAGCATTTAAGTATTACTTTTCCTACTATTCACTTTAGATACCAGTTTTACTTAATATTGATTATGCATCATTGCTCTCAAGCTGTCAGTTATGTTATAGAAGGAATGGCATCACTGTAATACTTCAATATTAATACAAGATGCAGAATGTATTATTTCAGATCTAAAAATCATGACCTGAGTATGTAGATAGATACTCCAGTTATCCTACTATACATAACAGTTAAGGAAGTCTGTAGTATGTCACTACTTTCAATGTACAAGGAACTGCAACCTCTAATTATTGACTCAACAGTGTGCCTGCCCTGTCCTCCTTAATACACACCTTTGGAAATGTCTGTTAAGAGACCTCTTTTGACATCTATATGGACTCATAGCTGTGAACTGTCCAGAGTTTTGCAGAATGTCTATAGTTTTACATCACATTTTTGGTTTGTTCCCTATAAAATGTGTGATTTTTTTGACAAATCCCTGAGGATTGAAGACACTAAATAATGACATAAGTTTTAGTTTCAGACTTTATATCCTTCAGAAAATGCATTCTAACACAATTCTTGTTATTCTAGCAACTTTCTAAGTTTATATGAGCAATATTTAAAATCTGTCCCTGCTTATGGTCCATTGCCCCCCCCCCCCATTATTTAAAGCTTTGCCCAGATTTCTTTCAATAAGAGGTTAAGTGGTATAATGGACATTTCTCTGATAATCTCAGCATCCTTGCAGATATTGTGAATATTATCATTGTATTTGTACAGTCATTTTAAAACACACATTTTTAAAAGATGCAGTCTGTCTCGCCAAAGCAATTTTCCATTTGCATTGTGAACAACAGATGACACTGACTGTTCACTCAAAAATACCCATTGGTTGCTTCTCACTGTAACTGCTGAATTCTTAATTTCTTCCTTCCTTTCAAAGAACATAGACCTTTTCAAGTGATTCTGTTTCACTCTGTCTTGTACCAGGCTATGGTTCGCAGAAGTCAGCAAAAGAGTAGATGCAGGAAGTCTCCTTAATCTATAAGTAAGTCATAAAATAATAGAGCAAAACACGTTGTAGTAGACTATTTCTGTATTCCATCATAGAAAAGTTTCAGTATCTGTAACAGTCATTGTTACTCTTATGGGATTCTAGTTTAGGTTCTTCAAAAAACTGAACTGCCCCCTCAACTTGATCATTACATCATAAATAGTTTGGATAAGAAATGTCATGCTAAATTTTCCATTGTTCTGAAAGTCTCTTGAATGGCGTACCTCTCTATATATTTAACCATTGTTATGTAAACATGCATGGAATACCACATCTTAAAAAACAGCTTTCAATGTATTGATCACATGTCTACACATAGTATGTTTTAACTACATGTCCACTGGAAATTTTAAACAATAGTCAACACGGATTAGATATACACATCCAGAGACTGCAACAACTTTTTTCATCACTTAGTTGATGGACATCCTAAAATAAAATCAGCAATCATCTCATCTCTTAGACAGTTATTTTGATAAGCATTTTAAGTCAATTCTAGACTTCTTGTTCAGTTTGCACAAATATACCTGGACATAATAACCCATAACACACTCTTAAACAAACAATGCTCAAGCAATACTCATGTATTCTTATTGACATTACTTTCCTCAATGGATTTGACACTATCAGTTCAACAGTCTTGAACATTAAGGTTTCTATGAAAAGTATATATTTTTTAAATGAAAAGTATAATTGTATTTCTTTCCTCACATCAGTTTTTTTTATTCTAGCCATCCTCCCACAGCTACTACAAACCATTTGCATTCTGGGTCATTCCATTCATACAATCATTTTTTTCATAGATAACTTTGAATTATCTCATTAACTTTGATTCATCACTAAGCAACTCTTTCTGGTCTGGCTCATGTGAGCACCTCAGTGTATCTACTGTATGTTTCTATTTTTTCTGGATTATAGTTCACAACTAAATCATGGTTTTGTACTTATGATGACATTCCTTGCAGTCTTGGCAGCACATTATGCAAAAACATTTAAATATACTCTGTAATGGCATATGGTCACTTTCTAGCACCACTTGTTTTCTAGATGGGAGGGTGGCCTAATGGTTAAGGTGTTTACCTTACAAACACAAAGTACAGGGTTTGAGTGTCACAGGGGATAATTGGGTAGGCTTAAAATGGCTCACAAGGGCAGTTTAGCTTAGTACTAACCTATAAATGTATACCTTTTTTACAACCATGCACTCATGCTAGCAGTGCATTTTCTAACTGCACATATCTTTTTGGCAGTAAAAGCTTTAGGCCATATGCAGCTGGTTTATTCTCTAGCAGAATGACTATTCCAGTTCTGTTCTTCTATTCTGACTTGCATTTCCTTGTAGTACGAGTGACTTAATCACATCAAAATAATTTAGTGCAAGAACTTATATGACTAACTTTTTAAGTAATTTAGATGTCTGTATTCCAATGCCATACCATATCTTGCTTCAACAACTTATTTATTAACACTCTTATTTCTGATTCATTTGGAATAAACATTGAAAGACAGATATTGCATCATAGCAAGAAATTATATGAACAGTTACTATTGTCTGATAAAGACACTTATACCACTGCTCTGACTTTTTCTTTTTTTTTTTTTTAGTTTCAAGCCTTCTGAAATAAAAAATAGTGCATATATTCAGCTCTGTTACTTGAATTTAAACTTACTTTTCTTTAGCTTGGGGGTTTACTGTTTCACTTTTTTCATTAACAGCATTTTTCCCTTTATGCAGTTCTTTTGTCATACCACATACCAGTATATCATCAATAATATTAAAAGGACTTTCAGGTCCCCTGATTATGTATGCCTTTCTCTGAAATTCTGCTGATGCTTACAAAGTACAAAAAAGAACAAAAGGAAGTCTAAGAAATTTGTATCTTTCAATATATGAATTAAAGGTACAAAGCTTTGAATTTTCCTTAACAAGCTTAATTTCCCAAAATACATAAGTACAGAGAAAAGCTTCAACCAGCATATCTATAATCACTTCCTCAGTTTATAAAATGGATAGTGTTCTACCTTTCTAGATTATTTTAAATGCTATAGATCTATACATATACAAACTTTTTTTTTCTGATTTCACAATAGGAATCTTGCTGTTCATCCACTTAGTAGGCTCAAACTGTTTTTTTTTTTAATCTTGCTAAATACTCTGTTGGTCAGTATTAATGGTTCAACAGGTAGCACACTTACCTTTTATGATGGAAAATCAGAAAGCTGTGGATTATTTTCTCACTCAAGGTGATTGAATTGTTTTTTCAAATTGTTGACAATGCAGTGCAGCATTAGGGAGGTGTTTCTTTCCTAAGTATGCCATCCATCAGATGAGATGTTAAGCCAAGGTATCATTTGCATGAGCTGGTGTAGCTTATGTGCATCTAAAAGAATCCCATGGCATCAATTAAAATGTATGGGTCCTTTATTTATATACAAACAGAACTGTTATTTACAAAATATTTAAATATTTACAAATGTACAAATAAATAGATATACAAATATGTTTACACATAGTCAGAATTTCCTTTACAACCATATTAAATTTTCATCCCCATTAGATTCCCACTCATTTTCCAAAACCACCATCTGATTTTACTTAATACTATTGCTAAAATCCATTTACCTTTAAACATAATTTCCCTTATTCTTTCATTCCATATAGCCCATATAATATAAACTAACCTTTTATTCATTCTTTTAACATATTCTTTACTTCTGTTCTTATAATAATCATATTTAGTCATATCTATGTTTAGTTTATCCACTCCTTTTATATCTTCAAAAAATCTTCTTTACATAGTTTACCCTATAACTTTTTAACTCTTTTACATTTCTAAAACACGTTTCATATGTCTTCTTTTTGACAATGTAAACATATTCTACCACTTTTATTTTTATAAGGCACATTTCCTATTACTGGCAATTTATCTATTACCAGTCTACACAAAAACCTTGACATTTTACTTTCTGATTACCACTTGCTTCTTATTTGTATAGCTATTTTTTTTCATCTGTTATATTTCGCCATGGCTTTACATAGTAATGTTTTATTATTATATTCTTATACCTGATTTTTCCTATCTTCTTCTGTATCATCAGTTTTTATTTTCCACAAAAATATTGTTCTTGGTAACATTTTATTTCATTATTTATACACTCTTTTTCACCATCACCATAACCCAAAAATTATCATAGTTATATTTATACAATTTTACTACTAATCTCTCATCTTTCTCATTTATCCACTTTAACACTTTGTACAAATTTAATAAAATAGTACATAGCTTTGGGATAATTAACCCTAAACCTCCTTCATTATTTATATACAAATCTACTCTTTTTACTGAGTTTAATCTAGAAACCCATATAAATGAAAAAAAAATAGCAGCAATAATGCCTTTTCAAATACCGTTGGCAAAATAAATACATATATTAAGTATGCTATTTTTCCCATCAGTACTGAATTTATGAAATAAGCCTTTTTTCTGAATGATAATTTATATGTTCTCCAGAAAACACAGGTTTGTTTTATTTTTCTATTGTTTTTCCCCATTGAATTCTACTTGCATCTCTTTCCCAAATTTTATACCTAACACAGAAATGCCATTCATCGTTAAATATATACCCCCTATCTTTACTATATCACCTCAGCCTTTACTTTTCTCTATATTTAAAGTCATACCTATCCCCTCCAGATACTTGTTTGTGCAAATAAATATGTATTTTATCTAAATGTTGTGTTTATTTATTTAATATTTATTTACTGGGAAAGTCTGACTTGGAACAAAGCCAATTTTCAACAGAGGTCCAGGGAGAAATGCTCCAGACACATGTCTTTGTAACATAGGAGGAAACTGTAGTACCCAGAGAAAATCCACTTGAACGCAGGGAAGACATGCAGGCTCCACACAGAAGGCACTTGGGCCAAGAATCGAACTGGAGAACCTCTTGTTGGGAGGCAACAAGGCTACCGCTGCACCACTGCATATTTTTTTAATTATTATAATGTCATCTGCATATGTTAACAGAACCAGACTTCTTAACCCTTCAGGTGTTATATTCCTTCCCTCCTTCATTTTGTAATTTATTTCACATACTATCATATTCATAACTAATGCAAATAGTGTGCAACTCATTGGAAATCCCTGTCATACAACACTCTTCATATGTACCTTTTGGCTTAATCAGCCATTCACAAGTATTTTTATTTTATTATTACTATATGCTGACATCCATAATTTCCTAAATTCCTTACTTATATTATATTCTTTCACTATTACTCATATTTCACATCTAGATGTGTCAAATGCCTAATTAAGGTCTCCTATCATGATTTTCACTTCTTCTTTCCCATTCATATCATCCACAATTTCTCTAACTATCATTAATAATTCTTGACAATCCTTACATTTAATACTATATATTTACTATCTTCCAAAATATTTCCATTTTAGTTTCAAATCTCTTTTGTATTATTTTCATAATGATCTTATAATCATTATTATTCAACACTCGCAGTCTCCAGTTTTTAATTGTCTTCTGTCTTCCTTCTTTCATTGGAATTTAAGTATTCCACTACATAATTATTTATACATGAAACTTCATTTAACTATTCATTCAAAATCTTAAAAAAATACATATATATTTTTTGCCAATATGTTACATTTTTATACATTTCACACTGAGTCAAAGCTTGTCCTGGGAACAATGGTGCTGGGCAAAAAGCAACCCAGATAGGTACCAATCAAGAGTAGGACACCACTCCTACTACCATAAAACTGCACAGGATTATCCTGAGCATCATGTCTTTCAACTGAGAAGACACTAGACTTCCAACAGAAAATCTACAAAAAAACAAAAGGAAAACAGATAAACCCCACATGGCCAGTAATCAGAGGTCAGTTTTTTTCTACTTCTTTAGACTTCTAATCCTGCTCAGTTTCATGATCCTATTAGCTCAAGCTGGCAGTGCTATAAGGTACTACACGTGGTTACTGCTAAAACTGCCAAAGCAGCCAGTGCATACCTGTCAGAAAAGTTAGCACCATTGCTGAGTCCTTATGCTTATCCTTTTTATGTGTCACAAGTTAACACTCTGTGCCCACTGATCTCCACCACAAAAGAATGGCTAGTGTGATGATGTAAGGTATTGCCAACTATGCCAGGAGAAGTAGGGCAGTGGATGTGTAACATATGCCAGCATAGCCAGATGGATTTTTGTTAAGAATTATATATCATTTCTATATCAAACTAGTTTGTACAGGTGTTTGTGTTGAAAATGTATTTGTAAAGCTGCTTGAGTTAAAATGTACCAACAGTGAGTCCTTCTGGACAGAAAATAAATACACCTGTATATCAGACTATATTGTAACTGTTGAAATTAATATACTGTAACAGAGGATATTGGAAGAGAAGAGGTTAATCTCAGTCTAGCTAACTTTGAAAAATAGTCTGAAATTAAATTACCTAGTTTAGGCCATAAAGATTGCATCTTACAGTTTTCCTTTGAGAGTACTTATATTTATTTGGTGACACTGTGGTCACTGAAAGCCTTGCTGCATTGGACAAAAACTACCATCTGTTTTAGTATTAATTTTACTCATTATAATTGGGTACCCTTGTAAGAGTAGAGTAGCTGGATTTGGACTGTTCTGATGCAGTATCTACCTTATAGTCTGGGAAGAGGGGCATAGCTGGTAAATCTGTGTCAGAATTTCCCAGGTGTGTGTAAAAATCAAATCTCAAAGAGTGTGCGTGTCAGCTACTTTGAGCAGGGACACGGAGCACTGGTTTCACAGAGAAGGTGGTGGAGGACTTGGCTTGGAACACTTGGCTGAGGACTCAACTCTACAGCTGCAGTCAGCATGTGGTCTTATTTTTGGCCTGGTGAGAGAGAGGGAAACCAAGCCCCAGGATGGGAGTGTGCTCCTGTGTGCTGTTCAGGGAAACTGTGCTTAGTGCAGAGAGCTGCACATGAAAATACTGTGTGTATCCATTTTTGTTTCAAGTAAACATCCCTCACTGGTGTCCTTGGTAAGGATTGAGACTCCTTGATCACTGGCCCAGAGTAGGGACATCACAGTTAGCTTTCATTTTTATTTTGTGGTAAAAATAGCTTTAATGAGGACAACTGTGTTTTTTTTCTTTATAATGCAGAAGGCAATACAGTGTACTGCATCTCAAAACTAGAAACTTATATTTTAATCTCATGGCCCTTACTTCCATATTTTGTTTCCTGAGCTGCATCTAAATGAATGACAACATAATTTCTAAATCAGTAAAACTGCAGTAATCTATTCTTCACAAAGATGTGATGATGAGTGAAATGGAATTGTCCTCTTTCTCTATTTTTTGTTGTTTATTACTTGCCTCTGTTCCTCTGTACCATTTAAACTACTCCTTACATCTATCTTACCCCAACTATAGCAGCCGAGTCACTCATCTATGAATGCTGTACATCAGCATAAACCTAGCAACCAATGTCAGTAATGGGCACTCCTGGTTGCCCTGCGTATTTGCTGTTGATTGTTTACACGTATCTTATTCACTTCTCTCTCTTGTTGATGATTATTAAAAGTCTTCATAGGATCATAGAATCATAGAAGGTTACTAGGCGTGTTTATATCACGTTATCGAAAGCCGATAACGTCGAACACCATTTAGCCGACCCTAAATAATCTAAAGCACACAATATCGAACATTCAGAACAGCAAATTTTTTCCCAGGGAAAAAATTTGCTATTCCGAAACTCATTCACACAACAGAGGCACACCAAAAAAACAGCAATCCACACACTTACACTTAAAATCATACATCTAACCCTACACTAAACTATACAAGCACTACTATCTATCCACTTACCTTAACCCAACCCTAACCCTAAGGTCCGTCACTATCATACACTCACCTTACCCGTGCCCTAACCCTAACTCACTTAACCCACCCCTAACCCTAAACTCTGTCACTATTGCACATTCATCTCACCAGCACCCTAACTTTAACTCATGTAACCCGCGCCCTAAACCTAATGTCCACACAATCATACACTTACCTGAACCCCCATAACTTTCCACCACAGTGCTAAGAATAGCAAAGCCACAGAAATGGATAAACAAATTCTTTCCCTAGGAAAGAATTCGATGTTCTTCAGCTTTGCTATTTTTAGCGTTCGATGCATAGTGTTCAACATTGTGGCATTTGACCTTATCAGCTTTCGATAACGTGATATGAACCCTACTAGGCTATCTCCCCGGAGGTCATTTCAAGCTGAGCTGTTCCATGCCAAAGTAATAACAGTCATGTTTGTAACATGTACAACACAATTGCGGCATTTCTGTACTGCAATAGCTCTACTAAGCTGTCCTTAATGATCAAGCTATTTTATTTATTTTCTCTTTTGGTTTAATAGTTAGTCAAAGTCAAAGTAAACTTTATTATAGTTAGGACTACTACGCATTGCTGTGATATGCACTTTCTGTTTTCTAATAATGAACTGATACTTATTTGTAATTTTTTTTTATTAGACTTGTATTTTTCTTTCTTACTGAAACCTTCTGTAAACTTAATTATTTTGTCTGGAGCTATTGTCTTGGGGGATCTGCTAAAAACTGGCCTTGTTCATGGCCAGACTATCCCAGTAGACAAATGCTAATAAATAAATAAATAAAATACATAATCGGTCTTTGTTGAGCTCTCTATTTCCCATCCAGTTACCATAAAAAGTAATAATGCTACTTAATGATTACAACAAAAGTTCCTAAACACTGACTTTTATTTAACATGATTTTTGAGAGAAGGGTGATTTTCCTGAATGAAGAGCAATGCACAAATCCCACAAGTTTAAGGATATAATTCTTGAATGAGTGATGAAAAAAACCCTCAAAAGTCAGGCCAAACCTTGAGAGAAGATAATCATACATTTGCAGGTGCTGTCCTACTCTCTCTACATGCTCATGTAACCTACTATACACACAAATAAGTGGTTAAATGAATGCTCAGTTTAAATCAATGTTTACCTGTTTTACCTTCCTGAAATGCTTGAACTTTTTTGTAGATAGTTCAGCCCCTGAAGCCACCCTAGTACCTTATTGCAGGTCTATACCACTGTGTCAAATAGCTATTCAGTGAATACCCATTTGTCGCATACCTATTTAGCAAAGCCGCTCTTCATTGAACAGCAAATTTTAAGTAGGGCAAACAAGCGGTTGGCCAACTGAGCAACCACAAAATAAATAAATAAATGAAATTTAAAACCTGCCAATATAGGGGGCTATGACCCCCCCACCCCAACTAAATATACTAAATCTGAGATCAAACTACAGTGGGAAAAAGGACAAATTCCAGACTGTGGCGACCTCTGGTTTGTCCTAGTTAAAATTTGCCATTCGATGAAGAGCAGCTTCACTAAATAGGTGTTCAATTTGACAAAATAATACAGAACCCCTTATTTCTGATTTAATTAAGTCACTCCATTACTACTCAATGTTTCCAGAATACCCCATGTAAGCATGACTTTTTTTGGCTTCAAAACATATTGTTCTTCAAAAGCCACTGATTTTAAATAACCAAGTAAACCATATAAGAGAGGTATAGTTCTTGCAACCATTTGTTACCAAAGCAACTGCTAACAAAATGCATTTTATATAAAACAATATCATATTGATTGAATCGCAAAAGTTGTTGCCTCCAAGTCCAAGAACCTTACATGACTAAAGAGCTTTAATAAGTAACTCAATCTTCAAGAGAATAGCAGTTGTAGTTGAAGCACCATGAATGGTTCAAAAGTTGGACAATTCTATGTGCAAGACATCATAGAATAGATAAAAAAGTGTTGTGAGAGGTTTCAGAGCTATCTTAAGTTGAAAACTAAAATGTGTTTTGCAGTGTTAGTGGCTCAACAGGTAGTAGACTCATCTTTGATGCATGTAGGTCAGAAGGCTGTGGGTTCTAGTTCCGGTTCATAGATTCATAGGTATGTACTAGGTTAATAACCACTAGGGCCTTTTTAAGCCTAGCTCTGCCTCCCAAATCTTTGACAAGGTTTGGTACCCTTGATAAGTGTAAGCAGGGGCTTAAGTGATGAAACATTTGCAAGCAGGGGCCTAGGAGATAAACATTTTAGTGTTACTTGTGTCCATTACAGATACAGATGTCAAACCAGGATGCATTTTCTATTCCCTGTCCAATTCTCCAAGTTACACTTGAATTGGGGTAGGGAAGAACTCTGCTTCATGAGGATGGGGTTCCTGCTCCAGAGAAGGCTTAGTTTCCGGGTTACATGCCTGTCTTTCCAGCAGGTCCTATTCCCATTACAGGCAAGGTTTACGTTTTTAGAATGGGCAATTCTAGTGCTGTTTGTTTTGTGGATATGCAGGAGGTCCATCAGAGTGGGGTCTGACAATACCTTGTATGCCAGACATAGATCTCCCATCAACAGCCTGTAGGAGAAAGAATACAGGGATAGGGCTTTGAGGTTATTTGCACAGGACATGCTACTTACACCCTGTATTGTTTTAGTGATGAACATCTGGGGACATTCTGACTGTTGGGCGTGTCTGGTTAGGTACATACCAAAGGAAGCATTGTACTCAATGATAGGTCTGATAAATGCTGAAAACTGTGGAACAATGACCTCCTTGGATCTAGATGCCACACCACGATGCCATGTGCTTGGCTTCATTTTTCCAGCGCCAACAATGTAGTAAGAGTGTCCTGAGTGTACTATTGTTTAGATGAAATGCTAAACTGCAGTCCTATCTGGTGAATTGGTGGTAGCACAGGTAAATACAACTGATCCAACAACACTTATTGAAAAGAGTAGGGGAATTTCCCCAGAGTCCTGACCAAATCTTTCCTGGTTAATTCGAATACCATCTCAGGCCTCCATTGGAAAGAGGCCACTGTCCTGTGGGACTAACCTGGCCGAACAAAGTGTAAATAAAATAAAAACAATCCATCTGTTTCTCTGGACCAAGTGCCAGAATGTCATCCATAACAAAAGTGACATCTTTATGTACTTTTAGCAAGTCATTAATTTAACAGTGAAAGATTTCAGGCAAGTAAACCAAATTTTAGACTTTTGAAATAGAACCTTTCCATTGGAGTAATGAAGGTTATTGGCTTGTGGCTTTCTTTTTTTCTCTAGGGGCATTATCCAAGTCCCACCAGAAGCATTTTATATTGAAAGTATATTAGCATTGACTAGCTTGGATGCCATTTTGTCTTCTAATAAGGGTAGAATGTAAGTTTCTCTCACAATTGCACCACTAAGCCTAAGCCTTTCTAGGTCAAAACATATTTGTACACTGCCATTTCCTTTTCTTTACTACAGCCATGGGTGCACATCACTTAGTTCAGTTATACTTTTTATTACATCAAGTTCTTGTACTCTTTAAAGCTCTGCCTCTACTTTAGACAGCATAAGATATGTCCATGGGTGTGGTCAAGCCATATATAACAGCATTTAGCATTAATTTTATCTTTACTGGTTCACAGTTTATCTGATAAACGTCAACAAACAAGTCATCAGTGCTCTCAACTTTTACCAACAGAATTTGGAATAAAGTAAAAAATAATTTAGGAAAAGACCGCATATTAGGTACACATGTTAAATGCTGGCACTGTTATCTTAGAAATTCTCAAAATGATGTCCAAAGGAATAGAACACAACTTTGAGAAACATCAATGGTGCCCGTACAAAAAGGTCATTATTGATTTAATTTATTCTGGCAGTTACCACAACCTTGCATGCCACATCTCTGCTGATCCAGTTATGTATGTATAGATCATCTACTGTAGAAAGCCAAGACCTTAGACTTGTGCCTCTTTCTCTCAGATATTCAAAGACATTTATCATTGCACTTGAGTTTGTCTGCGGGGCTATGCATTTCTGTATCTGCTTCATGCAACTGTGAATTCTTTCAGAAGCGTTGACAGGTAGCATTGATGGCACAGTAGCTTCAGCAGCTGTATACATTTTGAAACTCCCTTGAGTTCCTTGAATATGGAGATTTGCTTGCCAGTCTGCCGTGGTACCAGACAAAGTTAGTTTGAAGTAAGGAGGCAAGTTCAGCATTATCTGCCATCTAAGGCTATATGAGTTTAAGTATGGTAGTTTTTAATATATGACTAGGTAGTGGGATATATTAAAAGCAAATAGAAAGAGGTTCAATTCAGACTTATTTGCAATCTATGGATTTTTGATAAGTGAGCATGGCAAACTGCAGTGAAGTATGCCGCTAGGTTGTGTTAGAGTATAAGGACTTAAGTACCACCTAACTTTTTAGGAGAAGTAATAAACGGAACAAAACCCATACTATCTGAGACCCTCATGTATTTTTGGCAGTAATGCACATTAAGGAAAATATATCAGAGGGAAATGGATGAGTAAAGAGTACAAGGTAGCCTTGAATTGTGAGGTGAATAAAAGAACTAAGACAGACATAGATTGTAGTTACTAATTTTTTCTCTAGTAGTGTATTATTTATATGTTTTGCTGTTTACAAATAGGTGTGATGTTCAAAATTCCTTTAGATTTCTTGAATTGCAGTTGATTGGTTAGTAGTACAGGTGGTGTATTTAAACATAAATATTGGTTTGCACTTCATAAATTGGCTATATATGAAAAGTTGGTTTGTTAGGTATAAATACAATGATGGGGTAGATGGGAAGTCGGGGTAGGGTGAAAAGAAAAGCTGAGTAAAGTGAATATAGTAGAGCAGACTAAAGCACAGAGTATAATGGAAATGTCAGTTGAGGTGCCTCTATTCTCATGTAGCAGTTATGGAGGATGAAATTATTGGTTTAATTATAAATACCGCTATTTGCTGTTATTCTTAAGCAAATTCTCTTTAAAGTTGAATATTCAAATGCTAATGTCCATGAAAATTGAAAGAAAACTTAATGTCAGTAACATTGCTTTAAAAAGCAGCTTGGACATATCTAGACCAAGGTGCTGGTTATAGTAGGTGTTTTAAATCTATACTGTATTAAGGATAGCTGACAGTTTATCACAACCCCTTTTATTACTCTTATGGTCATATGAGTATTCATTAATGTCTGAATGGGTCAATGACCCTTCCTGGAGTCGCAGGATGGAGAAACTTTACAATGAATTAATAGCTTTAAAATTCACTTACAGTTCTGAACAGTAAAGAGGCAAAAACTTTTCTAACTTATTAGTAATGTTTTAATATAGGTAAGAACTCCTTATGGAGCAAGTTACAAGGATATCTTTTAATACTTCTGCTGAACAGCACGGAAGCTTTTTTTCTTCTTTTTTTCCATTTCTTGGAGGTAGATCTGACTGATAATCAGAAGGGGACATGAGATCTCAAGAAAGGAATAATAGAGAATCGACACTCCATTGAACAGGGTAGTAAAGAGCATACCTCTCAAGTGTACCTCATTATGAGGAACGTACCTCATTTGGGGGTCTTAAAAAGTTCATGTTCTTCGAAGTTTCTCAAAGTTCCACACTGAAAGACTCTGTCACAAATTTGGTGTTAGAAATTTTTTTAAGTGAAATCCATTGTAAATAGAAATTAATTATATTAATTCATTAAAAGATCTTCTTTATAACTAAAACCAGCATCTTTTAACCATACTATGACCTTCCTAGTTGAAGTTGTTAGTAAGCCATTAGTATATGTTCCACATTTTGCCCATTTGTTCCACATTATGAGGACTAGTGTTCCTCATTTTGGACATGGAAGGTTGAGAGCTATGGTAAAGAGGACACAGTAACCAACAAACATATAGCTCACTGTCTCTCACAATCAATTAACAGTTGTGCTATCATCCACATCAGTTTATGCAATATTGCTCCTTGCATTTAGTTAGTGTAAAAGAATGTCAGCAATCAATCAGCCATTGATAAACTGGACTATAACATCTACATTTGTTAATGTTTGCTCAGAGAATCAGCACAGAAGTATAAACATTCAACAAATGATCAGCACTATTGATTCATAACTTCATACATATCTATTATAGCTTAACACCTAATATAGCAAACAAGAGCAAAGCTAGTTAGACATCAGCAAATCTCTGTAGTAAGGCAATTTGCTTAAATCATGCATTGCAGTCCTAATTTGTAAATATATCCATGCACCATTTAATCACTGAATTAAACAATGATGAAAATAAAAGCTCAGAATAACTACCTGCATAACATAATGTGTACACAACTGATGGTTACATGACGTGGTTTCATGGGGGTATTTTTGTTTCATTTGGACAACTGGAAATAATTACAAATCCATATCACTCAGTAGAATATTGCTTCCAATTAAGGCACAGCAGAGATAAAAAACATGGCTGCCTCTATTACAGTTCCATAGTTGGTTAAATGGCACAAGTTCTGACCCATGTCAAGGATGTCCTGGTTGTGTGCGGGGAGTGATGGATGTAAGACCACTGCACTGAGAAGACAGCTTGGCGTAATTACAAGTTGTTGAGCAACATCCAAACAATAAATGAGAATCCATGGTATGCCTTTAAAATGAAAGATGCTTAATTACAGTACCCATACCTAGCATACACAGAACAAAAGAAACAATCTAGGAATGAAAATGCATCCTTTCTTAATAGGTAAGCACACAGTGTGAACTTACCAGTTTCATAATGAACTTTACTTTTAATTGTTATTACCATTAAGCAGGGTTCCTCTTCAAATGTTACTGTCCACAATAACTAAAGGAGTTCACAGAAACTGAAACAGTATTGTGTTTGCAGCTGCCATGCGAATAACCAGAACAGGGAGATGGTTGTAATGACTGATTTAGATATGTATGATATACACTGACATTGCCAGTGTGCCTCAACTCTTGTTGTTACCAATTGAGTGGCAGAGGCATTCTCTATTGTCTAAATTAATTGAGGACCTTCCCAAATATATAGGATGCAGTAGCATTAAAATTAGTGTACAATTTCTGAATTAATTTACAATTCAAAAGAGTAATGGGATGGAAACTCTTCTTGTATCTTATTAATGTTTTGATGGTATGTAAAGAGTCCTTAAAGTATAATATATATGGTAGTCTTTGAATTATACAACTGAACACTGTGAGGATTTTTTCCTTTTTGGTGGAGTTACAATCAGCAACCAGAAATCAGAATGCAGTCTATTAAGTTATAAAAGCAGGTATAGAGTCCTTAAAGGGCACATTGCATGTGACTCCATTCTGAACATTGCACATGAATATCATGAGAGTTCTCTTGTTTTTTGGGGGGCTGGGGACGAATAAGTTGAAATCATAATAAGACAGTTATTATATATGCATAGTTGATCAAATGTTGCAAATAATAAGTTGTGACCACCAGCAGAGAAAGTCCTGCCCATGTAGGGTGAATGGTGGATATAATGGTACTGAATATTGGGACAGACAATAATATGAGATACAAAAAAGCAGCCATCTATGACACTTAATATTCATTCAATGGAATAATAAGCCTTGAACCTTGGTTCACTTATTTAAAACCATTTTTAAAGACATATTATTGTGGTTTTGACAAAGTCACATCTTTGACAGCCTAGTGTTTTTTCCTGTTTAATTTCTCTGTTTCTCTGTATTAGTTTCATTGTATATTTAATTGATGGTAGTGGTACATACCTTATCTGTAGATAAAACCAATAGCTCTCTGAAATTTACAGATTATCTCTGCAAAACCTGGGTGCTATACATATTTTGTGAAAGGAGGGTTCTGCTCCATTTACCCTTGTTATTCTCAGGCTGACTTACCTCCCACTCTTACTCCCAATTCCCACCCTCACATCGTCTACTTTTATACTGTCTAAGACACCTCCCCTTCAGTAGGTCATCCAATCACAACAGATCCTCCAACTCACATAGTATTCCATAACCACACCCCTCTAACTTTCTTTCCACTCAGCTATATTATCCTTATTTAACAATCTACAAAGCTTCCTCTTTTAGCAATTTCCTCCCACTATATCTACTTTCACAGCCAAATTATAACATTATAACTCTTCTACTCCTAACCCTGCTAGCACACATGACAACTGCACCCACTGTTGGAGAGCACACTTACATCCATAGACTCTCTTAATTCTGGAGAAAATTCCATACCCTTCCTAACCAACAAAACACCTGAACTATACTTAACAAATTATGTAGATTACCTAACATAAAGCAAAAAATAACCTCACCAAGAATAAACATAAAACTAATAAAAAAACTCAAATGGTCTTACCTCAACTGACATTCAATAGATTTTTTTAAACTCAGTGATGACATTCACCCAAACTTCAGCCCTACAAATGCACAACAGAATTCTTCAAAGCTCAC